>NC_057400.1:28366827-28666827 GCF_019320065.1 Cervus canadensis | reverse complement strand
TTCATTGAAGCAGGAAGGTTCTTCACTGCAGTCTCTGTAGTTGCAAAAGACACTGCTGTTTTCTAGGGGTTTAACAGAACTTTTTGACACTGTTAGCACTTAACTGTAAATCAGAGTTTAGGAAGTGGATTTATTGTCCTATTTACCTTTGTCTGGGTAGATGAAATGCAAACTTCATTTCAACTGATTTCTTTGGAAGCAGTTTCCCAATTTCTGTGGTTAGAGGACGGGCCATTTGTACTTTAAAACTTGATGGGCATCAACAGGGCAACTATAAATTCTCTTCTAACCTAATCTCTCACCTAGAGATGGGTTATTTTCTTTCCGGATTGCTGACTGATTTCCTTCCTGTAGTGCTGGAAAGCCTTGTTCAAAGATCTCAAAGCCTGGCTGCATCTCTTTCCTAATGAAGCACCCTTAGCTTGAAGCTGGGGGAGAAGGTCCATCTGGCTTCTGCCATATGTGTGTATGCTGTCACACCAGTAAACACGGCAGAGTTTGCCGACAGTGCGGAGTTTCAGTTAGTCAGTCATAAATTAGAGATGAGATATGCTGTGTTCCCGCTGCTGCGAGCTTTCACACTCCAGAAAAGAATCTCTACTCACCTATCCTAAGAAGAAGAAAATGTGGATCAAGAAGCCGTCAGAGGGGATGCCACACTAAGTCAGATGCACACACGTTGTTTAGAGATGGGGAGAATGTGCACAGGCTTAGGAAATCAAAATCATTTCCTAAGCACCTGATTTGTATCTGTTTATTCAGTTGGTACATTGGCTCTTTTGTTTCCAGGCATATATATGTAACCAATTACGTTTTTTTCTACTTGGGGTGGGTGCTGGGGAACAACTCCTTGAAGAGTCTTAAAAACATTCTTAAATTGGGTGAACATATGTGTAGTTTTCCCCCAAATGTGCTTTATTTGTGCCTGATAATCAGATAGGGAGAAAATAATTAAATTTTACTGCATCTGTCTTTTTAAAGAGAAAAGTGCTTTCTGATTCTTAATGGCAAGATTTCATTATTATGATTTTAATGCTTTTAGATTAAAGGACAGTTTACATTTAGGCTGCAAAGAAGCACAGCTAAACTATTCCTCTAAGACATCTTTGTTTCATTTATGGGCTTGTGTGGAGGTGTGTTTTAATGTATTACGTTTAAAACAGACTGTGATACATTAGAGTATTTAAACATCTTAAACCAGAATAGCTTCATATAACACTGCTATCTTGTATCTGACAGTATCACCACGGGAAAGTCACAGCTTCTAAAACAGATTATCACACTTTTTTATCCTAAATATCCATTTCACCCAAGAGGTTCTGTGACCACCACACATCTTCAAACCTTCTCACTTCAAAAAAGAGTAAGACCTTCAAATTCTTTCAATGCTACAATAACTGGAAAACTATGGCAATCATTTTATTATTTCAGAACTGGCCAGACCTTGACCTCAGGTAAGTTTTGTTTCTTTGAGGTTGAGATTTAGGGCAGTGAAAGAAAGGTGATGATGGATGTTGTGAGCAGAATAAGTTAAGTTTCTAATTCATAAAAAAAGACTAGGAAAAAGGAGGAAAGGGGGGCTAAGATTGTGGCTTGCAAGTAAAGGGAGCTGTTGTTTTAATTCCAGCACCAGAAATAAAGACTATAAGCCCTTTGAAATTCCCTGTTTGATACCTACTAATAGGATTGACATGTTTTTGGAAAAACTTTAGGCCCTGCATATATAAATGGCTGTAGCTATCATTTGGTAACACCAAAAATTATGTTGCTGCAGTCAAAGGCAGTAGTCCCTTAAAAAGCCATGTCCACCTCAAAATGTCATCTTACTTGGAAATTGGTTATTTTTGGATGTAACTAGTTAAAGGTCAAGATGAGGTCATATTGGATTAGGGTTGGCCCTAAACCCAATGATTACTGTCCTTATGAGAAGAAGGGAGGACACAGAGATATAGAGAAGAATGAAATGTGAAGAGGAAGGCAAAGATTGGAATCAGCCATCTACATGCCAAGGAACCCTAAGGACTGCTGGCAACCATCATTAAACCATCATATCATTAAAATGGGCTGGGAAGTCAGATAAATACAGAATACAAGAAGCAACCCTAAGGACTGCTGAAATTAGAAGAGAAGCATGGATCAGATTCTCCCTCAGAGCTTCTAGAAGAAGCCAATCTTGCTGATACCTTGATTTTGGACTTCAGGACTGTGAGCAAGTAAACATCTGCTATTTTGAGGCACCAAGTTTGCCATAATTTGTTTTGGAAACCCTAGGAAACCGATGCAGTTGTTCAGTTTTATTCTAACAGTTAATAGCCATAGCTTCAAGTGCTTTACCAAACCAAACACAATTATTTTCCTGCGCTGAATCTTTCAAGCACTGTCAAAACTGGATTTATGGGAACCTCTTACAAAAGGAGTTTGCAAAGGGGACCCCAGTGCTTCTTAGTTTTCTGTGGCAAGGTGAGGGCACAGGGTCCACAGTGTTCCCAGTGTGCAGTGCCCTGTGCCTCTTCTTAATACAAATTCCTCCACCAGCTTCAGTGTGGAAGAATGAGAGCTGTGGTCCAGCTCTCTATCCTTGGAGGACCATGCTCCTTGTTTAGGGAGGGTGTGGAGACAATCTAAGTCATCATTATAATAGTGATGAGAGGCCTCAGTAGTCATCTGACTAGGCCTCTGGGTGAGAAGACATGGTGTGTTGGTAAACTAGCTGACTGCATTTCCCAGAACACTCCCAGGTGAAAGCATCCTATTGACATTAATGCCTGTTTATGGGTCAAGATTCGTTGCATTTGCCCCTAAGTAGAACCATAGATTGGAAACAAAAAGGCACATTTTGTGTTTCTAAAGATAAAGTTTTAGTACATTTTCCCTTCAGGGTAAGTACTTGTATTCTGTATTTATCTGACTTCCCAGCCCATTTTAATGATATCCTCACCCCCAGATTTTCTCAGTGTAGGGTTGCCTTGGAAGTAGGTGAAGGAACTTCCTTAGGGTCTAGAGAAATTCAGCTAGAATGCTCATCTGCTTGGGGTAGCTGAGGTGCAGTCTCTTTGGAAGAGGGTGGTCTTTGAAGGATGATGAACATCTCTTATACAGAAATTTGCAACTATGTGGAGGAATGTTCTTATGTTCCTCGTTTTGGTAAACAGAATTCCAATCTGCCCAGTTGTTCAAATTAAAACCCAGAAGTCACTCTTGACTCTGTTCTCCATCCTCTCTCATACCCAATCAATCACCATATCCAACTGATTCTACCTTTCTCTAGATGGACTCACACCTCTCCACCCTCTCCAGCCTATCTGTCGGCACCCAGGTTCAAGTTGCCATCACTTTTGCCTAGGTTATTGCAACAGCCTCCTAACAATTTCATCACCGTTAGTTTCTTTCCTTTTCTCAAACCACAGCAGAGTGACCATATTAAATGTACTAGTCAGATCATATTCCCTTGCTTAAAAGATTCCCATGACTTCAAGATAAAACATGAATTCTTTAAGAATGATGTGATGGCCAATTGTATGTGTCAGCTTGAGTGGGCCATAGTGTATTTGGTTAAACATCCTGGGTGTGTCTGCAAAGGTATTTCTGAGTGAGATGAATATTTGAATTGTAGACTGAATAAAGCAATTGCCCTCCCCAGTGTGGGTGTGCCTCATCCAATCTGAGGTCTGAAAAGAATAAAGGTGAGGGAGAATTCACTTTCTCTCTGCCTGTTTTTGAGCTAGGACGTCAGTTTTCTTCTGTACTTGGGCTGTAGCTAAACCACCAACAAATAGTAAGATCTATAATAAATTCTCAGCCTCCATTTATCATGTGAGCCAATTCCTTACAATAAAACCCTCTATCTATCTATCTGGCATGTCCTATTGTTCTGATTTTCTCTGGAGAATTCCAACACAGTCCTTACTGGATCTGTCTTGCAATTTTCTCACCTGAATTAAATGCTCTGAATTTCCTTCAGTATCCTGAATCATGTCTCTATACCACTGGTTCTCCTTGTTTGCACATTGGGATAACCTGGGGAGCTTTAAAAACTATTGATGTCTGGGTCCTACACCTGTGCTGTGCTTAGTCACTCAGTCGTGTCTGACTCTTTGCGACCCCATGGACTGTAGCCCACCAGGATCCTCTGTCCATGGGGATTCTCCAGGCAAGAATACTGGAGTGGGTTACCATGCCTTCCTCCAGGGGATCTTCCCAATCTAGGTCCTACCCCTAGAGATTATTATTAAACTTGTGGGGATGCAGTAGGAGTTTAAAACACTGTTCCCAGGTAATTCTAATGTCTGACGGGCTAAAAAACCATGAGGCTTTGCACATAAATCTGGATTTTCATCCTCTATTCTGTTTGCTAAGTCGCTTCAGTCGTGTCCAACTCTGTGCGACCCCATAGATGGCAGCCCACTAGGTTCCGCCGTCCCTGGGATTCTCCAGGCAAAAATATTGGAGTGGGTTGCCATTTCCTTCTCCTCTATTCTGTTTATCAGGCTAATATTCACTTATCCTTCAGGTCTCCATTTAATAATCATTTGCTCCAGAAGCTTTCCTTGATAACCCTTAGACTAGGTTAGTTCCTTCTCTATGTATTCCTCTAGCATCCTGTACCTCCCCTGTCATACTACTCATTACATTTAGCCATGATCATTTCTTTAATCCTTTGCCTTCCCTATTGGAAGGGAAGCTCCATGGGGTAAGGAATTTTGTCTAGTTTTGCTCCATATTCTATTCTAGCACCTAACTTTGCACCTGGCATTTATTGGTTAGTAAATATTATATTGAAGGCATAAACAAAAGTAAATGTATATGGCAGTATACACTGGGTAAAGTTCTTATTTGTTTCAAGTAGTTTGTTTGGGGGAGTTTCCCCAGCCTGGTCTGGAATTCTCAGTCACTTTCCAGGGTGATTACCTTTGAGTGATTGCACTCCTTTCCTATCAGGGATCTGCTATGGGGTGCAGTCTTTGTGACCCATCTTTTCTAGCTGGCATATTTCTTCAGTCACCAGATCTTCAGGATATCTTTTTCCCATCCCTGACCTTTACCTATATCCCATCCTGTCCCCAGTGGTTGGGAGACAGAAGCTTGCATTAGAATTTCTGTGGGACCATTTTCAAAACATACTTGTTAAAATATCTACCACTTTCCAAATTCTGACTTGGTAAGTCTGGGGTGGACCCCAGGCACTTATATTTTATAGAAGTTCCATAGATGATTCTGGTATACAGTTTCATCTTTCATGCTTTATAACTGTGTGAAATGACTACCAGGTTATCAAAGAGAGCAATGAAAAAACACATCTGGGTTTCTACATTAGTGAAAGAAGGCCAAAAGGAAAAGATATTGTCTAGAACTTTTGTCCATCAGCTAAGACCTGTGCCCTTAGTTGTACCTGTGGCGCATTTAGGTATTCCTAAGTATCCTTCCAGGAATTATGATTCTTACTGTCTAATCTAGAAAAGTGACTCTATGATGGCTCTTTCAGAGCACTGGAAAGACTGCGGCAGACAAGGCAAGGAGATATTTGGGGTCAGTGAAAGACTGTAGGAATCTCCAATTATAAACAGGACTTTTGGGTTTCATATCACAGAGAAGTTTTCCTCCCAGTTGCCTTACTGAGGCTGGCTTCTGTCAATTTGCAAGAAAGGGGACCTGGCATTTTGCTGTGGTGTCACTAAGTGTTCCACTTTATGTAACACAACCTTTAGAACATTGCTCTTAAATATATGTTAGGGTTGGGCTATTTAAAGCTCAAGACTTATGCTGCTCAGACATGAAGCACAACACTCTAACATAGCTTTAAGTTATGCAAATTGTTTCTTCTCAGTTGCTGCAAGAAGCTTTGTTTTGTGATATTGGCCTAGGGCCAACAGGTAGCGTGATATGAGTAGGCAGCCCTCCTACTACCTCTCAAGTCGAAGGCTTCAGCCAAGTGCTATTCTCAAACATGCAAACAGGGTAGAAACAAGTCTGAGGAAAGATGTGTGGGGCCACGGCACAGTTTGGTTACATGTAGCCAGGCTGGGCTGCTGCACAGGCAGGAAGCCCTCTTACTCTCTGCCCGCCACTCTCCACTTGATCCAAGAGAGGAGCCATCTTTTCTAAACCTAAATTTTATCCTAAAACCTTGATTTTAATATTGGTGCCTTAGTTGATCAGTCGTGTACGACTCTGTGATCCCATGGACAGTAGCACACCAGGCTCCTCTGTCCATGGGATTTCCCAGGCAAGAATACTGAAGTGGGTTGCCATTCCCTTCTCCAAGGAATCTTCCCAACCGAGGGATTGTACCCCGGTCTCCTGCTTGACAGGTAGATTCTTTACCTTTGAGCCACCTGGGAAGGTCCACAAACAAAGTAGTGTACTTAAATAAAGCACTGCGAACAAACAAACAAAAAAAGAAGTTAAAGATGACTAAGATGAACCTTCAATAAGAAAATTCATCTGCATTGCAGGCAGAGTCTTTACTGCCTGAGCCACCAGGGGTGTGCAAAAATAACAAGCAGCAATGGGCATCACATATCTTTATCCTCATGTCAGCCAAGTCCCTTTTTTCCTCAGAGATTTAGTCATTTACTTGGAGCCTAGTCAGTCCCAAGTCATTGCAGGTCCAGATTCTCTCATGATTTCTGTCATTTCTCAGGCTCATCGACTTGTCTCTGCTTCATTATCCCCATCTCTGTGGGTGCAGATTCAGTCACGTTTACGTAAGAAATCCATTCACTTCTAGCATTTCATAAGCTTTGGTGAAGTTTATTCATAACCGGGGAGGGGGAATATGGAGAGGTCCTTTCCTGCTGTGCACGGCCTCCTGCTACCTTCCTGGCTCCATGTTCTTTCTTTCTATCTCTGCTTCTGCCTTCTCTCTCTTTTGACACCCTCTGTCCCCAATCGGAAATCACCTCTGTTACACAGAGTAGTCTGGTCTCTGGGGGCAGTGGAGGGAGGTGGGGTTCAGCCTTGATCCCTCAACTTGCAAGCACAACCTCACAAGACTTCCTGCTGTTGTGATTCACACTTCCTAGGGAGCAGTCTTAGTTATAGATAGATTTTTCCATCCCTGTCATATACTTGTTTAAAATCTTTCCAAGAGTTCAGGTTTATCATGCATATGTATACAATGGAATCTGTAGAAATTTTAGAATGTACAGGTGGGTCCTCCTGCAGGCAAGCTGTGTGATGCTATTAGCCCTGAGCTATATATAAGCACCAAGACTTGAAAGCTTGAGCCTGCACTATTTTGGTGCAAAAACTAGAGTAATGTTAAAGAGTGAGAGAAGAATTCAAGTCTTTTAGGTATAGATGTGCAAATTCCAAAGCAAAAAGTGGAAAACTATACAAGCCACCCTATGAATACTAATAAAAATACTTTACACAAAGCATTCTGAGTTCTCAGAAGAAAGGCACTATTAAAGCACAAACATTACCTCATTAATCCTAACAGCATCCCTGTGAGAGGAGAGCCAAGGCAGGTTATTCCATTTTAAATACAAAGAAATGGATAAAGCAGGAGACATAACTTGTCCCCAACATCATCATTATCTCTGTTGTAGAGGTTCTGCCGACCCCTCCCCTTTGCTAAGCCTCCTCACCCAGGCCAGCTTCACTGCTGGATGCTGTTCATTATTTCACCTATATGTCTCATTCATTCAACCAGATTGTGAGCTCCTTGAGGGGAGTTTTTGCATAATTAAAAGCTATCTCCTTTGCATTTCTCCCTCTTACTGCATCCTCCAGAGCATCAGGGACTTAATATGTACTCAAGCAAATGGCTGATGATTGATAGTCATTGTATTATGGAAGTGACAGTGGTTTAACTAGCTATATTTTCCCTTTCCAGTCATTTTCCTTTTTCATATTAAATTTTAAATAATTACAGAATACAAACACCTTGTGTTTTTTGCCAAAAAAAAAAAGAAAAGAAATAAAGAAAAAATTTTAGACATTCCTTTTGTCTACTGTTCTCTTCCCAGATTTAATCAGTTATTTATGATAAAATAAGGACAGTTTTAAGAAACATATGTTTGGAAAAGAAACTACATGTACACAGAACAAAATTCAAAAGGTATTGTGAGAGGTTAATCGTCTCTCTATTCTTTTCCAGAGCCACCTATTTCCTCTTCCCAGAGGCAATTGCTATTACCAGTCTCTTCTGTCCTTCCAGGGATGGCCTATGTTTATACAAGCATGCGATGCTTATAATTTTTAAGGCAAATAATATTATAACATATCATAAACACTGCTCTGCCACTTGTTTTTTTTTTTGCTTAATGATGTATCTTGGAAGTTGTTTCATGTCAGTATTTATAGCTGCTTCACTCAAAGGACTTCTTTTGATGCATATATATCATTTGTCTACTCTCCTACTAACGAACATTAGGCTATATTTCCATCTTTTCATATTATAGACAATGTTACTATGAATGTTTTTCTACCTATATCATATAGCACATGTGTTAGCTTATCTATGGGCTTCCCTTATGGCTCAGCTGGTAAAGAATCTGCCTGCAATGAGGGAGACTTGGGTTCGATCCCGGGGTTGGGAAGATCCCCTGGAGGAGGGAAAGGCTACCCACTCCAGTATTCTCGCCTGGAGAATTCCATGGACTATTATAGTCCATGGGGTTACAAAAAGTTGGACATGACTGAGACTGAGAGACTTTCACTTTTACCTTCATAAGCATATCTAAAGGATAAATGCCTAGAAGTAGCATGGCTGAGTCAAAGAATTTGTACATTTAAAATTTTGATGGATATTGATAATTGCACTCTATAGAAAAAAGTTGTACCAACATAGATTCCCAAATACAATGGAAGAGAGCATGATACATTTTAGAAAAGCTATATAAATTAGATGAAAATGTGGGAAAGGGGCAAAAATCAGATTATAGCATAGCATTATGTCCCACTGTAGATGCTATTGGTTGTTATTCCTATCTAGAGTTTATTATGTCTCAGGCTCTGTTGTGGGCTCTTAATTAGCTCAAAACAATTCTATAATTAATTATTAGATGATTTTATTTGAAGGGACTTTAAATTGGTACCTTGTATAACAGTTAACTTTAACAGTTAGCTGTTATGAAAACACAAACATTTATTGAATATCTCCTGTGTGCCAGGAACAGAAACACTTCCAATTCTATGTTATTTAATCCCATGAGATAGGTATCACTATCCTAATTTTCTGATGAGAAAACGGAAATTCAGGTTTGGCCCAAGATATGCCATGGAATTAAAGAAGGCATCTCTAACTCTTTTGGCTGTGTCACACTGGCTTGTGAGACCTAGAAGATTGAGAATGCTCAGTCAATTGAAATGACATTTTTCTAAGGAAGAAGACTATGAGTCCAATAGCATTGCAGCAGGGAGGATGTCCAAATATATGTCCTCTGAACTTGTCGGCAGAAACAGAAACCACCTGGTAACCAAAGGATGTTTTCTGATATAAAAATCTCAACAATTTTGCCGTTCTCTGTCAGATAGTAAGGGTCTAAGAGACAGATCTGTCATCACATGTTATGACCCTGCTCAAGAAGGAACAGATTTTAATCACAGCATCATTTTAGGAATTGTCAATTGCAAGAAAGGGAACATAAAGTGGTGGAACACAAGTTTCATTTTCACATTAGGATACACAGCTGAGCTGAGACACTATCAATGACCAAAATTTGAGTCCCGTGGTTACCGCTCTGATGAAATCCTGTGGAAAGCGGAGTTTCACTTCCAGACAGATTGACCACCAACAGAACCAAGAAGATCCAGGCAATCATCTGTTGTTTTTTTTCTACCAAAGAAAACTGCTGAGGAACTTTTGCTGGAAGCCAGGGATGGCAATGTGTGTCTTCTGTTGAGTTTGTGTTCAAAAGATAGTGGTGCTGGAAACTTGAAAGTACCTCTTTAAGAAAAAATTGTATTTTATTTTTAATTGGAAGATAATTATTTTATCTACAATAATGTGATGGTTTCTGCCATATATCAACATGAATAAACCACAGGTATGTGAAAGGTATACACACGTCCCCTCCCTCTTGAACCTCCTCCCCACTTCCCTCCCCATCCCACTCCTCTAGTTTGTCACAGAGCACTGGCTTTGGACTCCCTGCATCATAGAGCAAATTCCCACTGGCTGTCTGTTTTACATACGGTCATGTATATGTTTCAATGCTACTCTCTTAAATCATCTCACCCTCTCCTTCCCCCACTGAGTCCCAAAGTCTGTTCTTTATGTCTGTGTCTCCTTTGGTGTCCTATGAATAGGATCATCAGTTCCATCTTTCTAGATTCCATTATTTGTGTGTTAAAATACAATATTTGTCCTTCTCTTTCTGACTTATTTCACTCTGTATAATAGGCTCTAGGTTCATCCACCTCATTAGAACTGACTCAAATGCATTCCTTTTTATAGCTAACTAATATTCCATTATGTATATGTACCACAACTTCTTTATCCATTCACCTGTCAATGGACATCTAGGTTGCTTCCATGTCCTAGTTACGGTAAACAGTGCTGCAATGAACACTGGGGTACGTGTGTCTTTTTCAATTATGGTTTTCTCAGGGTATATGCCTAGTAGTGAGGTTGCTGGGTCATATGGTAATTTTATTCCTAGTTTTGTAAGGGATCTCCATACTGTTCTCCATAGTGGCTGTATCAATTTACATTCCCACCAAAGTGGAAGAGGGTTCCCTTTTCTCCACACCTTCTTCAGCATTTATTGTGTGTTGACTTTTGATGATGGCCATCCTGATCTGTGTAAGATATCTCATTGCACTTTTGATTTTCATTTCTCTAATAATGAGTGATGTTGAACATCTTTTCATGTGTTTAAACTTAAAAGATTTTATACAATGAAGGAAACCATAAGCAAGGTGAAAAGACAATGCTCAAAATGGGAGAAAATAATAGCAAGTGAAACAACTGACAAAGGATTAATTTCCAAAATATACAAGCAGCTCATGCAGCTCAATATCAGAAAAACAAATAACCAAATACAAAAGTGGGCATAAGACCTAAACAGATATTTCTCTAAGTAAGACATACAGATGGCTAATAAACACATGAAAGTTCCTTTTTAATAGGGATATTTTGCACACTTCACCTTGATGAGGCCTCAATACTATCAAGTAGCTTAGTTCAACAAATATTTACTGTGTCTGCCAATATAGGAACATTTCCATGATGAATCAGCTGTAAGACATATGAAATATAAATTATTCAATTTATATGCAGAGGAATATTTAGTCTAATTGTGCAGATAAAAACACATACACATAAATAGCTACAAGACTTCTTTCAACAAATATTTGTTCATATAATCTACTATGTGAAAGGTACTGAGCCAGGTTCTCAGAATATTAGGTTCAGAGGAAAAGAGACACAGATCCTTGCCCTCCTTATTTACAGTGTAGATGGGGAGACAGACAACTGAACAGTTACATCAAATGAGTATTACAGGAATATGTGCTACAGAGATTCATAGAGGTTATGTTAACCTAAATGTCCATTGCAGATGAATGGATAAAGAAGATATGGTACATATATACAATGGAATATTACTCAGCCAGAAAAAAGAAGGAAATAATGCCATTTGCAGCAACAAGGATGCAACTAGATATTATCATACTTACTCAAGGGAAATAAGTCAGAAAGAGAAAGACAAATATCATATAATATAATTTAGATGTGGAATCTAAAATATGACACAAATGAACTTATCTACAAAAACAGAAAAGACTCACAGACATAGAGAAGAGATTTGTGGTTGCCAAGGGGGAAAGGGGGTTCAGGGAGGGATAAAGTAGGAGGTTGGGGTTAGCAGATATAAGCTATTATATATATAATGGATAAACAACAAGGTCCTACTGGGAACTATTCAATATCCTATGATAAACCATAGTGGACATAAAAAAAAGAATGTATATGTATATAACTGAATCACTTTGCTATATGGTAGGAATTAATTAACATTGTAAATCAACTATACTTCAATTAAAAAAATAAAGGTGTTTAGGCTTGGCTATATAACTTGTTTTGGTCAAAGCAAGCAAAATTACTACATGCCACTTCTTTCTGGAAGTGTTAAGTGTGTGTGTGTGCTCAGTCACTCAGTCATGTCCGACTCTTTTTGGCACCATGGAGAGTAGCTTGCCAGGATCCTCTGTCCATGGAATTTTCCATGGAAGGATATTGAAGTGGATTGCCATTTCCTACTTGAGGGGATCTTCCTGATTGTTGAGAGTTACATGCAATTAAACACACTTTGTCCCACTGGGATGCTGCTCCTCATGGATACATATGTTGACAGGAAGCCTCTGTCAGTCATGGTCCCTAAAGGATCACAATGAGCAGAGCCCTGTAGCCCTTACAAGGTATATATTATTACAGTTTTAGCCCACTGAGATTTTGGAATTAAGTTTTTATTAGCCCATCTTGACTCATGCATGGTCCTTCTATTCAGCAAAAATTTTGATACTGAGGAATTTAAGCACTATTCTTTGGGGCTAGAAATAAACCATTGAAAAATACACACAAGTTTCTTCTTTTAGAGCTTATTTCTAGCTGCATGGATGTTAGGAGATAAAGCTAGAGATAGATGACAAAAAAGTAAACAAAAACATAACTAATAAGATTCTGAATTATAATTACTCTTAATGAGATAGAAAGTAACTTTTTAATACGGAATATTTTTGACAGGGTAGTCTTTGAGAAGATGACATTAGGAACTAAAATCTGAAGGATAAGGTAGTATTTACCATGTGAAAACTCAGCAGAGAGCATTCCTGATGGAGGGAATAGCAAAAATCCTGAGATCAAGAAAGAGCTTGGCTTACATAATGAGCAAAAGACCAGTGTGGTCTGAATAAGATGCTTGTAGGGAGATGAATGTGGTGCCAATGAGATGGGAGAGTTGAGAGCCCAATATTATAGGCTACAATAAGAAGTTTGAATTTTAAGTAAAATGGGAGGTCAGTGAAATATTTTAAGTAAAGGAGTTATATGGTATTATTTGTATTTCAAAAAAGATCACTCTGCTATGAGAAGGCCAAGCATAGATGCAGGAAGGCCACCTGGGGGACTATTATAATATTCCAGGAAAGAGAGTTTGATAGCTTGGTCTAGGGTGGCAGCACTGGTGATGGAGAGAATTGGGCACATTTGAAATATATTTTACTGGTACAACACACAAGATCTGCTGATTGATTGAACGTGGGTGGGTATTAAAGATGATGTCTAAATTTTTGGTTTGAGTTAAATGAATAGATTTGTTGAGAGAGGAAGGACTGGAGTAGAAACAGGAAGGAGACTGGAGAGATTTAAGGAGACTAAACAGTTCTATTTAGAAAAGTTTAATGTGCATATTAGACACCATATTAAGATACCAAGGCAGAGTCTGGGCTTTAAAATTGATGTTATACCTGGAGAAAAATAAGGAGTCACCAGCAAATAGATAGTATTTAAAGCCAGTAAGTAGATGAGGTCATCTAAGAAATGTGTGTAGATATTAAGAGGAGAGCCCAGGTCTGAGTCCCATGGGCACTCTAAAACTTAGAGGCTGAACAGAAGAAGAGTCATGAAAGAAGACTGAGGATACAAAGATCAATGAGGTAAAAGAGCAGAAGAGCTGGAAGTCAATAGAAGAGTGTTAAGATGGGAGGAATGGTTAGACATGTTAATTGCTACTGAGAGGTGGATAAGAGTTGAAGACAGACATTCTCATTGAATGTGGCACAGAAGTGGTTCTCAGTGAACTGAAAAGAGCAAATTCAGTGGAGCTGGAAACTAGATTACAAAGGGCTGAAGAAGGAATGAATGTGTAGTAAAAAGAAGTTGTGTGTAGAAAAGTTGTAAAAGCAAGCAAAGAAATGGTCTGATTGACAGATCAAATGCAACAGAGAGCAATTAGGCCCATACTGAGATCACTAATAGTACTATATCTGCTTAGTTTATAAAGTGATCCATTTCATTTACAAGTTTTAGGTCTATTCAGTAATTCTCTGAGGTAGGAAGAGGTAAGTATTCTCATTTTCAGAAAATAGATTTGTCAAGGTCACCTGGCAGTTTACACAGATCAGTGGTTCTCAAAATGAGGTTCCCAGAGCAGCAGCACCTGGGAACTGGTTGGAAATGCAAATTATTGGGCCCCACTCCAGATCAACTGAATCAGACACACTGGGAGTGAAGCCCAGCAATCTGTGTTCTAACAAGCTCTCCAGGTAATCCTGATGCACACTAAATTTGGGAACCACCAACTTCCATATAGCCAGCACGTGGTGGAGGGAAGACAGATGCCAGAGGGTTAAGGAGTGGGAAGTAAAAAAGGAAGGCAGCTAGGGTGGTCACTTTCCCCAGTTAGGTCTGACCTCATTTCCCGTGGTTGTGGTTTGAGAGTGCTCATTTAAGAACTCTGAATTCTGCTTTTTCAGTATTATCTTGACTTCCATTTGACTATAAATCACTTTATTAATGCATTTTTTCAGTGCCATTATATTTGTGGGAGTGCACACTTTTCAATGAAAAATAAAATTTTATTAGTGGAAGGAAGAACTTTACTAAAAAAATTTCTTACAGCATATAACATGGTGATCAAAATTCTATGGTTTCTTAATAAAGAGTCACTAACATCTTTGTGCATCTAGAAACTACAATGTTCAGACATAATCCTGCTATGGCTATTTAAAAAAAACATGAACAAAGACTCACAGAACAGCCTGAAGCAATAAAGCCTAAACCAGGGTGGGAATTGGTTGTGGGGATATTTGGTGGTCCTGAGAATCAGTGAGAGTTGACTGATGAGAGATGATTATTAATTTGGCACGAATTAGTGTACTGACACAGTGTCAGTTCGAGGAGAAGTATTAAGAAAACTTTACTCTTTAATGATTTGGCCTTCTCTACAGAAGAGAATAAACACATTTAACATGATGTTTTATATCTCTGCCCCTGTTTATCAGTAAGACTTTCCCTTGCCCCAGAGTCAAATGGGCAGTTTACTTTTTGTCCTGGACAGTAAGCCATTGACCCATTCAACCCCAAGTCCTCGGCCTCCACCTTCTCTCCTTGGCATTAATGTAATTTCTCTTCTAACCTTCTTGACTCCAGTCTCTAGCTGTGAAGCTGCCTATCGCTCCTTACAGACATGATTCTTCATCACTTAGACTGAATGTCTTTGGGTGTTGTGTGTGTGTGTGTGTGTGTGTGTGTGTCTAAAAGCAGGAAGTAAACAGATTCTGAAAGTACCACTTCTATGAATCAGTTGTTTTTCTGCCTCCTATTTTGGTCAGGTATGTCCTCCACAGTCCAAGAGGTCAGTCAGGGTAGGAACTAACATATTTTGTAGTCCTCAAATAACTTCTGCCTGAGAGAATTTTTGATTGACTAACTTTAAGGGGGGGGCCCTAAAAAAATGCTTTTGGCAGTCTTCAACAGGACAGATGGAAATGTGCCTGGCAGGGTTTGATGTTCTAGGATGAAGTTTCTATCATCTTTTGTCTAGTCACAGAAGGTACTTTGGAGTAAGGAAAGGAAAACTGAGTTTGATGTGAGCTCATTTGGCTGGATATATGCTAGTCGGACATGCAATTTTTTGGCATGTTTGCCTAGTGTTTTCTGTAGTAAATGGGGAGCTCAGTGAGCATCTGATGAAGAAAACATAAGACCTCAACAATTGCAGCAATGAAAACATTAAAATAGGAAACCAAAACCCACATGTGTGCCTATAAGTTTCTACAAATGCAGACAAAAAATATTTATGGGCCAGGAAGACCCACAACTTAAGGAAAGATCTAGGTAAGATCAACTAAACAATGAATGCTACTGGCATTTACCAAGATTAGATTTACCAAGATTTATCAAGTTTAGGGGCTGAGCAAAGGTGTTCTTCAGTTTTTGATGTGTTATTAAGTGCATCCAGACTTCCTGCAAAGTGAATCAGTGTTCCTTATTTCATATGTGAGGAAACAAGAGCAGAGAGAATAAATGACTTGCCATTTTACCAACCAGTAGCATCTCCCCAGCCACACTGTTAGAATTTCCAGTGGAGTTTCAAAGGATGACTTTAATTTCAAATTTAGTCTGGGATCATGCAAGGCCACTTAGGTGAAATTTTCAGGTCTCTGAAGGCATTCACTGGTCCCACTTGGGAGGCTCATAATGGTCAGTAAGGGTCTACTAGGAAGGTGTGGGGTTTTAAGTGCTTCTCATAGTGATTTAAATTAGTACTTGTCTTACTTTCTTAGCATAAACTTGCCATCCCTGAGTGCCACTTATGTGCTACACAGAACAAAGAGCAAGCTGGCTGGAAAATTAATTAATTCAACAATTGGTGGTAAAGGAACCCCAAAGCTTGCCAGACTAGTAGCCCAGTGTGATTTGTAGCAACCGAAAAAGACAAATACCTGAGGAATGATTTTCATGTTTATTTTTGGGGTACTCTTAACAGTTAGCAATAAGGGAAAGGGGCTATAGAGAACAAACACTATGGATTCAATTTTTTCTCCTGCATGATGGGAGTTTTCCATGTGGAGAGACCCCCTGTAGAGACAGAGTCAGAGTGTACTGGTAGAAGAGGAAAGTAAACAGATTGTCATGGGAGAGCTAACTGTGCCTTGCAAGTCTGGATCAATCCACATAAATTAGTGAGGACAGTGTGTCTCCTTAAGCAAACTGTGAAGAGAGGGCACAGAAACTATAGTGTTTACAGATGGAAATGTTGGGAACATCACGATTTTGAAAGATAAGATGTCACCTTTTGACAGTGTGGTGGAGTGGCAGGGAAGGAGGATAATGAGAAGCCAGTGTTAGGATAGAGACAGGCATGCTTGGAAGATGGGAATGCTTAGACTAGAGGGCAGTGGAAGATTCCAGACATGTGCTTCATTCCAAATCTCTAAATACAGAGATTATCACTCCTGCATTTTGCCAGTGGGAAAGGGAACTAATTAATTAGAGGAAAAGAGGATGTTACAGTATTGGGACATTTTGAATTTCAATGGAGAAGTTGTCAGATTGTTTCTGAATGAGTCAGAAGGAGCTAAATGTTTAGGGGTGCATGGTTTGTGAATGCATGATTCAGAAGGGGAATTTTATGTACTAAAAATGTCATTGAGTAAGTGGGCTTTCTTTTTTTTTGAGTTCAAATTTTCCTTATTAGAAGCAAAATTCTAACATGCTGTGATTACACTTAGAGAACTATGTTTTAAAGATCTGAAACTCAAATACTTGTATAGATGAATTTGAATAGGGTCATTTCTTATAATGACCTTTCTTAAATGAACCTTGATAAAAAAACATCAGGTATTGAATAGCTGGATGAAGAACATCATGTCAGTTTCTGAAAGGAGTTCAGAAAGGGCTAAGTAAAGCTGTATTCATAATCTCTCTTTCAAGATATGTCAAAATGCCCAAAGATTTCTATATTATTTCTTCCTTTCATCTCTTTCAGGGTAGGTCTATCTAATGGAAATAATCCAGAATATGGCAAAAGTTAATTTACAAAGATATTAACCTGTCATTTACAATTATAAAACAGAAAACATTTTGAAAAACAAGAAGCAAACAGAATAATGTTCAACTAAATTACAATACACCCATTCTGTAAAGCACACTATTTATATACTATTAAACTTCACTAAAATGATAGTTATAAAGACTAGATAATGAATATATGAAAAGCATTTAAATTTATGATTAATGGAAATGGTAAAGAATTAGCCTGCCAGTTCAGGAGATGCAAAAGATGTCTGAGTTCAATCCTTGGGTTGGGAAGATACCCTGGAGTAGGAAATGGCAACCCATCCAGTATTTTTGCCTGGAAAATACCATGGATAGAGGAGCCTGGCAGGCTACAGTCCATGGGCTCACAGAGTCTGACATGACTGAGAACAACATACATACAAGGGTAATAATAACTAACATTTATTTTGCACCTATTTAGGTAATATCTCACTTTAAGTCCTTTAGAAGTTTTAACTCATTTAGTTATCATAACAATCTCAAGTGGTAGTAGGATTATCATCCCCATTTTGCAAATGAAGGAACCAAGTTAGAGAAAGGCTAAGTAATTCTCCAAGATTACACAAATAGGGAGGTGTTGAGTCACATGGCCCCAGAGACAGGATATAAAATTGTATCTGTTATATGCTTAAAACTACTGATAAAGCATATTTGAGGAGAGAATACACTAATTCTAAAAACTGAAAACACTTCTTATACACAACCATATTTCTGCAAGGCTATTATCTTCTGTGGTCCTCTATTCAACTAACCATCTAAATAAACATGATCTTATTAGGGCTGAAAGTACTGAGTGGATTGAGTGGCTCCCTCTGAGAACTTGTGCAGTTTTCCTGGCACTGCATGGGGTAATCTGCAGGAGTTTTAATATAGCTCACCATTTGTTTTCTCTCTTGTGAATCTAGTTACACACAATTGGAGACCAGAAGAAGTGGCTGATATTGGTACGGATATAGCCAAATACAATTCTATAAGCTGGTACTACTTTTGGAGGACTTTGTGGACCTGAACTTCAGATTCACATAAGACTATATTATGATAATATTATTATATGACATTTGATTACTATTAACAGTTCAAAAATAATTTTCCACATCATCTCATTTGATTTTCACAAAAAAAAACTGTCTTTATTTTGCAGATGAAGAAGTGAGGTTCAAAAATCACTCACATTTCAGAGCCTGAAATATCCAAAAGAAATATCCAAACCCTTGCTTTTCTCACCTAATAATATGTAATATCCATGTCTCCAAACTGAGATGTAAATCTGACTTGTTCTTTTAGTAGACCAAATGGATACATCTGTCTGCTCAACCATTCCATTCTTGTGGATGTGTATGCTGTTCCAATTTTTTTGCTATCACAAATACAACTGCAGTAAACATCCTCGTATGTGTGGCCTCATGTACTGGTACCTTAATTTTTACAGGGTTGATTCCCAGAAGTAAAATTGCTGAGTCAAGGGATACAGGCTTTTGAAATTTTAATATATTGTTAAATATATGTGTGTGTGTGTGTGTGTGTGTGTGTGTGTGTGTGTGTGTGTGTATCAGATTCCTCTCCAAAAGACTGGGTCAAGCACTTTCCCACTGATGATGTCTGGAAGTGCCTGCTTGTCTGCACCTTCACCAGACTTGGGAGTTGTCACTCCAGTCTCTTAAAAGATCAACTCTGGTATTCTAACTTTAAGTCTAGGCCTCTGTCTTTTCAATCAAGATGTCTCAAATAACAGAGACTTTGGGCAGATTTTTTAAACAGTTATCTTTAGGAGATTATTCACAATCTAATAGGCTTGGGTTCTGTCAGGGGCTGCTTTTGGCCTCAGCAACTGCTTTGTATACACATAACATATCAATAAATAATAGCCATTATGGTCAAACATTTGACAGTGTAGTAAGTTATGAACAAATCTCCTCATTAGCAGCACTATTATTTTGCTGTTTGCAGCAATCTAGTAGTCACAGCTAAGTTGAAACAAGAGTCATTATGTATGTAAAACATTTTTAGCTCATTTACGCTGAACTCACTTTGCATACAAGAGCACTTGGCCCATGCCATATGGTTTAATGTCAGAATAAGATGCAAATTGAAGTGAAGAGGAATAGGACCTCTTTGACATGAGTGTATTATCATGTGTTTGTGTGCTTGTGGCTTTAGAACTGAGTTAACAATTGCTTCTGAATAGATTCAGCTTTTAATTTCCATCTGAGTGACCCACATATTTTCTTATTATTAAAATGGAAAAGTCATTGTCCTAATATATTTATGTATGTCTTTGTTTGCTGATTAGTAAAGAGTTGAAATTGTGACATTGCATCATGTTACTTAATTTCCCTTTTAAAAAATTCCTGCCAAATATCTCACAAGCTGAGTTTGGGGAGTTAATTAATTTGAGTGCCGGATGGGGCAACTTGTAGTTTGTCCTTTTATCTTTTTCAAGTAATAGCACCTTGATTTTACTCTGGGGACCTTCTCTCCTCAGCTCCTTCAGTCTATAAGGATGCAGCTTAAGTGCAACACCTTCCTTCACCCCAAATCTAACACATTATGTTCTTCTGACATGTGGTTGGTTCAGTTGTGGGCATGTAACATAGTTTGGGACAATGACAGTCAATTCTGGGACATTGAGAAGAAGTTTCCTTCCTTCTTGTTCAAAACTAACAACTTTACAGAATTTTTTTAGGTTTTTAGTCTCCCAGATAATAGCATGCAGAAGCTTATTACTGTAGCACGTTAAAAATTGCCCTGGGGGGAGGGGAGCTGAGAATAGAGCAAAAGCTACAGAAAGCACTGACTGAAGCCAGTTCCCCTTTCGGGGAATCATACAATTGAATCACAAATTATTTCTAAGCTTGTTCTTTATTGTGTCTTGTTCCAGACACCTAAAGCACAGTTTGGAAATTAATAGTCTTTCTTCTGAACTGAGATAGATTATATGTTAACTGTCTTAGAACAGTTAATAAGAAATAAGGCATAAGGGTGGGTGAGGAAGACAGAATATTTTCACCCAAACAGAGCTAAGGGAGGGCAAGTCAGCCTCTGTTTAAACCTCAATCTGAAAAATACTTTTCACAGAACAAACATTTCTCCAATTGTCTCATGGAGACCAAATGTAGGGGGCAAGACTAAGAGTCACCTGAAGCACAGACATATAGGCAAGAACAACACTACGGGACCATGAATGTTGAAAATGAAGTCTTTCCTGAGTTGAAACACTGTAAAAGGCACTGGAGGAAGCCAGAGTTCTTAGAAATACTATTGCTATAAACTCTATATACTCAAACCATATCCTACACAAGGCAAAAGCAAAGGCTAAAAATTGCCTGGAATTAGAAATAAGGGAACTGATATGAGGAAATGATACAGGGATGACAAGGATAGTGTGGAGCCCAGAGAGTATGATGGACAGTGTAAGGAGAGACCTGAACTGAAATTTAAAGCAGAGACATTTCCCTCAGCTTGGGGAAGTCTTCCCAATTCTTTTCTTTTCTTCTCTCTCTCTCTCTTTTTGGTGGGGGCTGTTAAACACGAGTTAGGTTTCTCACAGAACAAGCTGGTAGACAGGATCCCAAGAGTAAGCAGCTCTGTAGGCCCTTCCATCTCGGTTCTGGCTAGGATGCATCCCGCGGAGCCACTAAGTGGCAGGTCGCACCGGGGCACCCCCACCCTCACTCCTCCAAAAGCCCCAAACTCAGGCAGGTAAGAAAGCCCCGCCTCCACGACCCCCGCCACTCACCCGGGCGTCGCTTACACTTTACTGGTTGGATTGAGGTCACGAGATCAACACGGCCGAGAGGTCAGAGGGTACTAGGGACCCCCAGGCCTCGCCATCCAGGCCCAAGCCCACACACTGGCTCAGTAGCCTCAATAGGGTTAGGAGTCTGCAGCTTCCTCCCCCTTCTCTGGCAGGATCTCCAGGCTGCCGGCCCGGTCCGTGTCCGTGGGGAGAGCCGGAGCCCGCGGGGACGCATGGGGCAGTGGGAGTCGGGAGCGAAAGGTTGTGGGGCTCTGAGGCCAGCGCCAGACCTAGGACCTCCTGCGCATGGTGAGGCAGCTCACGGAGGGTTGAGGGATGGGGAGGAAAAGCCAGAGGTTTGTTGGGAACTGCGGGTCAGAGACTCACCGGGCAGCTTGTGGGCACGTCTTCCACACTCAGCTTCAAGGTCAGCTCGTCCAGGTGCTTGAGGACCTCCCCGGATCCGCAGCCAGAAGGCATGAGGTGTCCAGCCCCACGTCCGGGGTGGGGGTGGGGCTGGGGTGCTGTCCACACCCACAGTGCTTTCTACAGCCGAAGGCCATCGGGGAGGGGGCATATTCCCTCCAGATGCTGAAGCGGAGAGAGCCGGAGTGGTGGGATTCTGGGAAGTATCGGAGGGGTGGATCCAGCACCTTCGGGAGCAGTAGGAGTTGCCGCTTCATTATCTTCCGAGTTCCCGCTCTTGAAGCCACAAAAACAGCGAGAGGCACTAGCCTCATGAGGAGTGACCCGGGCCGATCGGAAAGAGAGACGGTCAGTCCTGCCCTGGACGTAGCGGAACTCGCTGTGACACAGGCCGCTGGTGGGGAGGATGTTGTGCCGCAGGTCCTGCCCCAGGTTCTCGAGACTCCATAAGAATTTGTTGGTCCTTTGGGAGTGCCTCTCGCTCTTGACTCTGGCGATAAGGGTACAGTATCATGTGGGGCGACTTCCTCCACTCCTGCTCTGGTCTCACGGATTTCCACCGTAGCTTCAGGAGGAAATCCCCGTCGGTTTTCTCGCGCAAGTGGGCCTTGTGCTCCTCGGCGGGGCCCTCTCACCTGAGGTACCGCAGGAGGAGCCACCACGCCTGGCACCTCAAGCTGGGGCTCAGACCCTGGGGGGCCTCTCCCTGCTCACCCGCCGGTCCTGCCAGCCCTCCCCGAGCGGGTGCTCGGCTCCTCACCCCTGAGAAGAGCCAGGCTCTCAGCTCAGGGACCTGCTGCTGGCGGCCCTCAGAGCCCATGTGCTAGGCCTCCTCTGTGAGGCCTGCAGCCGCTCCAGCTCCACACCGGAAGTGACCTCCAACCCAGGTGGGGCACATCTTCAGATGCCGGAAGAGGGTCGCTGGAGGCCCTTCCAGGTGGCTGCAGGGATTCCTGGAAGAAGTCAGTCATGAGGGAGAAGCTGCTGAAGTAGGAATCCTGGAGGAAGCTAGACGTCACGTTGGAGGTGTCCTGGTCAAAGTACTGGAGATGGTGGAAAGAGTTGGAGAGGATAGAGGACTTAGGAGGGGAGATGAGGTAGAGGTGGCGGCCCTGTGGGGAGCTGTTGGCCCTGTGAGGAGCTGGCCAACAGCAGGTGACGGCTGAGGACATGGAACAAGGCACAAATGCCCCACAGTAGACGTGCAGGGCAGGCCGGGAGCCTCTGGCCTGTGTGACCAAGACCAGGCAAGCCCAGTTGAGGCCTGACTTTGAATGGCGGATGGATTTACCCTCGTCAGACTCACTCACCGAGAAGACCAGAGAGCCCCTGCGGGAGCTGGGCTCTGCACTTCTCATGACTTTGAGTGACAGCCATGGCTGAGGACTGCCCGGTGGGGCTCATAGCTGGGGTCAAAGGTCAGTTCCTCTTCAGAATGTAGGAGTCATCCCTACTTGCAGGAGAGGATTTGAGTGGAATCTCCAACCTCCTCTACAGGAGCTCAGTGCAGGAGGACGTAATTTGTCCTTCTCCACAGCATGGATGATGCAGTTGATGATTGAGCCCAGGTGGAGCTTCTTGGTATGTAGGTACATGCCTCTTCACCAGTTCTTTAATGAGAGGAGTTGATGTGAAGGAAAAGTATTTCTAGAGTGAGCAGGATTGGTAGAGTACTATGTTAGGTTGTTCTAAGTCAGATGAACATTATATTTTCTTCTGTATGATTTTTGCTTGGGTTAAGTGTATAGAACATTGTCTATGGTCATTATTCCATAGGAAGGAATCTATTGTAGTTAGTCCTTTGTTGTTTCCATGAAATCTTTAGACTGATTCCTCAGGGGTACAGTTAAGATCCTGATGCTCAGAGTGGGTCGACAAGAGAAGCTCACTCTTGATGGGATGTGGATGGCCTTGTTGAAGTGATTTCCATGTGGTTGTGCCTCTTGAGCGATCTTCCCAAGCAGTGTATTCCAGGAGGTAGTAGGCTTTGTATTTCCAAAACTCACACATCTGGGCATGTACAAAGCCAGCTCTGTGGATGCTCTTTTAAATAGCTAAACTGATTGGTAGGAGTTCAGTTCAGTTCAGTTGCTCAGTGGTGTCTGACTCTTTGCGACCCCATGGACTGCAGCTCACCAGGCCTCCCTGTCCATCACTAACTCTTGGAGTTTACTCAAATTCATGTCCATTGAGTTGGTGATGCCATCCAATCATCTCATCCTCTATCGTCCCCTTCTCCTCCCACCTTCAATCTTTCCCAGCATCAGGGGCTTTTCAAATGAGTCAGTTCTTCGCATCAGGTGGCCAAAGTATTGGAGTTTCAGCTTCAACATCAGTTCCTTCCAATGAACACTCAGGACTGATCTTCTTTAGGATGGACTGGTTAGATCTCCTTGCAGTCCAAGGGACTCTCAAGAGTCTTCTCCAACACCACAATTCAAAAGCATTAATTCTTTGGCGCTCAGCTTTCTTTATAGTCTAACTCTCACATCTGTACATGACCACTGGAAAAACCATAGCCTTGATTGACTATCTAGACCTGTGTTGGCAAAGTAATGTCTCTTCTTGGTCATACTTTCTTTCTAAGGATTGGTAGGAGAAAGCTTCCCTAATGGTACCTGTGTATCTTCTCTATTCATATGGCTGTCTTCTTGATCTGTTTCCCTCTTTTTTTTTTTTTTATTGTGGTAAAATGCACAAAACATAAAATTTACCATGTTGACCATTTTTAAGTGTTCAGTTCATTGCATTCATAATGTTGCACAACCATCACCACTATCCACCTCCAAGGCTCTTTTCATCTTCTAAAACTGAAACTCTATACCTTTTAAATAATAACTCCTCATTCCTTTCTCCTAGTCTCTAGGAACTATCATTCTAGTGATACTTCCTGTGTCTATGATTATTTTTTTGCAGTGGAGGTGGTCTGATTCTCTTCTTGATAACATTGTAGCTAGTCAGGGAGACTAGTAGGGGGAGTCAGTCAAAATATATGGAGCTGTAGGAAATGCAACAAGGAAGAATGGGACTTGTACTCTGTTAAGCATCCAGTACAGTTAGTTGAATGACCTTGCACAAGTTCTTTAAACACTCTGGCCTCCATTTCCTCATTTATAAAATGGGGACAGTAACATTGCTTACCACATATGATTTTTATGAGTAAGAAATGGAGTAAGACATGTAAAATATAGAGCAATAACTGGCACATCCTAAGTGCTAGATAAATTTTAGTGATGATGACAAGCTCTCAGGGCAATTGTCCTTGGTTAAACTAGACAGTTCAAGCAGAAAAGGAAGTGGTAGCTGACACAACCCCACCAGGCTGTGTGGGACTAGAGATCAGCTGTGAGGATAGTTTGGTTATTCAAATAGCCTATTTACTATTTCATGTTTATGTCAGCTTTTTCACTTTGTAAAGACTTGAAATATTGTTTTTTGTTGAAAGCACCCCATGGCAATGTGAAAGATACAAATATATCAGCATTTCTTAAGTGGAAGGGAACCTTTGTGTCCATCACTGACTTTGACAGTCATGTTAGTGACCATATCACTGTCTAGAAAATATTGGCTATTACCAGAGAAAGTATCCACAGAGCATTATGAAATTACTGTTATAGAAATCAATATTTTTTTAATATAACAACATTTCTTACTGCTTACAACTTGGGATTTAAATAGCATAAGAGATGATATTGTTTGAGATTAAAAAGCCAAACTGAACATGTGCTTACACATGCTCCACTAATGCTTTGCAGACAGTGACTAGAGATTTTTTTAATTCCACTTCTACCTAGATGCTGTTGTTTCCATGACACTGGTTTTGGGAATGGTGCTGAGCACATTCAGCCATTGCAAGTGATGGATTAGATAGTAATTGATGTGTGTTACGAAACTCACATCTGGGCCTTCTACCAACTGAGAGTCGGTTTGATTTGATCTGGCAAAAGGAGTTTCAAAGCATTTGGTTTTTAAATTATAGTGATTTATAGAAAAGTGCCTTTTCAGATGACTATCAGCTGGTAACAGGTTGAGTTCCCAGAAAAAAAGGGCTCTTTCATTGTCCTGATTTTTCCAAATGGCACACCTACCAGGGAACTTCTTTTCAACATAGCCTCCTGGGGCTATCTCTTCCATTTGTTGGATATGCTGCCTACAGATTGCACCAGTGATGCTAAGATTGTAGTTCACTGTGCTATAAACTTATTTTGGGTTGTTGGATGAAACTTGAGCTATCAAAACCATGGAAGTAAAGTACTTCAGTATAAAGTTAGGATTTTAAAAATATTCATAAATTTATGTGAGCAATTTTTTTTCATTTCAAAGTGGCTAATGTTTGCTCTACAAAAATTCTCCTGCCTTAAATTCTGTTTTCTCATTCCTACATTCCCTTCCCTTGTTTCTGTCTTGTTATCTCTATAGTGAACAAGATACAAACACTAAATACCTTCCTCCTCGCTCGACTCCTTTTTTAGCAAGGCTTGCAGATACTAAAATCAGTCTTTCATTTTTGTTTTTGGATTTCGCTTTAGTATGTTTAACTTTTTGTCTCTATTTTACCTTTTCTGGGCATTTTCCCTTTAGGCTTTTTATTTCTTTGGGAAATGGAAGGTTTATTATTTTTTTTTAATTTGGGAAAGATTTATTTATTTATTTGGCCAATGAAAGATCCTTCTCCTCTGTAAGGAATTTCAAGCATCATTAAGCAGCACAGGAACCTTTTTGGAAGGGGTAAACAGTCTTTCAATTTCATACTAGACCTTGTTGTAAGACAAGTGCTAAAGGCAAACCTGATTTAATCACACTGGAAGGCTCTGAAAGAGAATCATTAGGAATCACCTTACACTCAGCTATGGCTACTGGTATCCTATACCAGATGAAGAATGATGGTGTTTTGGTGTTTTCCCTAAATATAAATTTCCTTTATAGGTCCCAAGGGTAGTACTGTGCAACCTTCGATATGCATATGAATCACCTGGCATCTTGTTAGACTATTTTTTTAATTAATTAATTTTTTAATTGAAGGATAATTGCTTTACAAAATTTTCTGTCAAACCTCAACATGAATCAGCCATAGGTATACATTTAATCCCCTCCCTTTTAAACCTAAGATTTTTGGGTGGGGCCTAAGATTCTACATTTCTAACACCCTCCCACATAACACTAATGTGGTTGGCCCCTCGACCACACTACTTGAATAGCAAGTGTCTAGAAGGGTCTGCAGTTTCAAATCTTTCTTGTCTCCTTTCAATTTTTTTCTCCTTTTCTTGAGGTAAAGTTTATATTGATGTACATTATGGCATAGTTTTGTTTGTGCTCTCCAAGAGTCTGTTTCCCCAGTCCTGTGTAAGTTCTGTAATCAAATCTCACTGGCCTCCAAAGTCAAATTCTTTGGGTATTCTCAGTCCCTTTACCAGATCTCTAGGTTGGAAATCTGTTGTGGGTCCTAGAACTTTCTTAACAGTGTGAGAATTTCTTTGGCATAATTGTTCTTCAGTTTGTGGGTCGTCTGCTTGCCAGCTCTGTGGTCAGGTTAATGGCGACCTCATTCAAGAGGGCTTATGCCACAGGCTGTGTGACCAGATAGCTGCACTCAGAGCCCCTGCCCCTGCGGCAGGCCACTGCTGACCCATCCCTCCACAGGAGTCTCAAACACAGGCCTGAATGTTGATCTCTAACTGAGCAGCTTCTTGGTCAGACTATTTGATCCGTATATTCTGTATATAACTGATCTGTATATAACTCTGTATATTCATGGAGGAAAAAAGGGTCTGAATTAGCATACTTGTTTGATCTTTTCCCTGAAAGTTCTTAAGTACATTATGTTTAAAACTCAATTCAATTTTATCTACTGAAGCACTCTCTGCCATTTGCTACAGTGCAGGGTGAAGAGACCAGGAAGCTGCTAAATTAAGAGATCAATGTTCAGAGTCCCACAAGTGGAGCTTTGACCATTGTTTCCACCTTTTTTACCTCTATAAAATGAGGTGATTTGCCTTCTTATGAATCCTGAGGACAGTGTCAAAGCCTCTGACCATGCAATAAAGTGAGAAAAGCGAATAAAGAGATTTTTAAAATATATATATATATATTTTTAGAGCAGTTTTAGGTTCACAGAAAAGCAGAGAAGTTATAGAGATTTCCCATATACTGCCCCATACATGTATAGCTTCCCCCATTATCGACTCCCAAATAGGACAGATTCCTATCATGTCTGCATCATAGCATCTGCACTTGGTTAGTGCAGAACTCAGGAAATAACAACAACAATGAAGGTACATTTTTCAAATAAATTAATATGTTTTTTAAAAAAAAAAAGAATTGATGGTGATGTGATATGGACAGTAAGGTTAAAAATAAGTGTAATTTCAGAGAAAAGCAGCTTGTTCTCCATGATGCATTATTGAAAAAGAAAAGAAGAATGAACTTCCCTGCAAGTTTTCCATTGCAAGGAGAATGCAAAATTTGTGTTGTTACTCTAAAAATAAGTAAATCAAGAATGTTTGTTTACATTTTAAAAATAGAATTATTGATACTAGCATTCCATAAACTCTTTTGATGGCTGATGAAGTGCTGAAACATAAGCAATCTCATTTTTTTTAAGCCCTTGAGCTGGCCACTTACACTTGCAAACAAGATAGGTAAGAAGCAAGGAAAAACCATCTGGGCAATATGTCTTTTTAATTTAAGGTTGATTTCTATTTGTTTTGGAATTTGAATCTCTGAATTTACCTCTGTTTGATCCTTCAGCCAGAGTACTTAAATTGGTTTGTGTTTGTCCTTGTTTGAAGACTATGTACATATAACAAAGAAAATTAATGTAGCAAGAGCATTTCCTGTTGCTTAGGGTTTTTGTTATTTATTTTTTTTTAAGAACAGTGAATCTCTATTGTTATAATCACTGATCATTTTGGAACCATCATGTGAATTATACCAATGGTAATTTCTTTAGAAAGATAAAATTTTGAGGGTTTTGCCAATTGAAGTATTCAGTGTAAAAACAGATTTCTCCAAATGTAGCAAATTGTTGGTTCATTTACTAACCATGTTTGTTTCATGTATTTGCATTTGCCAGACAAACACTGAGAATATATATTTTAATTTTATTGCAGAACTACCATTTCAAGGCATACCGTGAAATTATAATTTATGTTCCTGAGATTTTTTTGTAGTTTTAGAATGATCATTTCAATTTAGCCCTGGGTACCTTACACTATTATGCTAGGAACACTTCCAGTTTAAACATATATAATTTATTTTTAACAGATTTTGCTTGGAGTACACAAATGAAATGTAACAGTCATTACAAAGATTGTCTTAGTTCATTTACTAAACATGAATCCATGTCCTCTGTTTCCCTTATTTTTTGCATGACTTTCAGCTGGGCTTCTGTTCTCTGCTTTGATGCAAATTGCAGGTTGAAGAAGAAGGCTCCCAACACAAGGTCCTTTTCATGGAACAATTCTGGCAAGTGATGTGTGTGTGTGTGTGTGTGAGTGTTATTCAGATACTCTGTATATTTTAGATAATTCATTCTGAAAAATCAGATTTCTAAATCAAACCGTCAAGCATTCTTAACCCTTTTATGTGTGTAACTCTTTGCTTCAAAACCCCCAAACAGAAAACCTTGATCTTGAAACATTTCCTCTTTGGAAGATGATGGTTTCATCTTTTGAAGTTATTGTACCTTTATTCAGGAAAAGTTATTCAAAATTCAGCTTCTAATTAGAGTCCTCATTCTCTCATCAAGCAGAATAGATCAAACAAACAAAGCATATACAGCTCCATGAATTTCCAGCAGAAATTACCCAGTAATAAGGATATAAATATAAATAATGTGAAAACATTGTGTGGTATGCTCTCTATGGGCCTTATGCCCAGCAAGTTTTGGCCTCTGGGTATTTATATTGGGTTTGTGTTACCTTTGCACATGAAATCTCCA
Source organism: Cervus canadensis (assembly GCF_019320065.1). Classification (NCBI taxonomy): domain Eukaryota; kingdom Metazoa; phylum Chordata; class Mammalia; order Artiodactyla; family Cervidae; genus Cervus; species Cervus canadensis. The sequence goes on along the minus strand of NC_057400.1, from coordinate 28,637,217 downwards.
TGGTTTATTATGTATTGTCAAGCTCAGCACATGTGGTGTACAAAATAGTTCCTTTATTCTGTACTTAGAAGAATGTTTGAGGAAGGTTTCATTGTGTAAAGCTGTTTATTGCTTGGACAGATTTTATGCCATTTGAAACTGGAATTATGTAGAGCAATTATCAAGAGTGTAACAGAGATTTTGGATTCAGCAAATAGGCGGGGCTCAGAAATTAGGTTTTCATCAGTAGTGAGTAAATCTCTCTAAAGGATTAATGTAGGAGAGCAAGCTTTTGCAGATTTGTATTCACTGTGTATTGAGCTTTCATAAGATGCCATAAGGAGTTTTAGAACTTCCCTGGCAGAAGCTAAAAAATAAAGATGGGATTCTATGAGCGTTATGGGTTGTTAGGTGAGTTTGCTTCGGGCTATCAAATAAAAATGGCACATGTCATTAGGCTTACGGAGAGAGGGTTTTAAATATCTTTCTTCAAAATTATGTCCTCTTTTGATTTATTCTATGGTCCTTTTTATTTGTCTCATATTTCTGAAAGAGGCCTGTGATGAGGGGTGCCCAAGGGATCATCCCTCTTGTAATCTGACATGTTGAATTCTGTATGATACATGCATTTTTTTTTCTTTGATATTGGACACTTTCCAAGCACTGAATTATTTCTGCTGTTTAAAAAAAAAAGCCAAACCCAAACAAAAGTCTTCTTAAGAGCGCAAAAAAGCCTTAAATATAGCTGTGTGTCTTTACAAAGCAGAAGCCTCAAGATCATAATTGAAAAACTAAAAATATTTAGCCCTGGATGAGATCCTCTGGCCTCTTCGTGGATGATGTTTTGATTGTCGTTCCAGCTTTCAAATCATGCCCGTATCCTCCATTATCGCTGATATTCAGTCTTCAGAGGAGAAAGATGAATAGTGTCTTCATTGGGAGGCACATGGGTAATATGAAGGTGGAAGTGACTTCGGTAGATAAAGATCCACCAAATACTGGCTTGCAGGCTCTCATTACATAGAGGTTGGAGGAGTGCAATAAAAAGATCAAATTCAGCAGAGAGAAACAGCACACATCATCTTAGCTGATCGATAACCAGCTTCTGAGAGTAACAACTGTCAGCTGAGCTGTATCAGTCGCTCCTGGAGACTTACCAAGGAATGAAGATCACATCCCTTTCAAGTTTGGAGGCCTTTAAAGTAAGCAAACGTTCAGGGATTAAGGCTTGTTGCAATGATTTCTCTGTAACATTTTGAAGATCTGCTTTATTGATGGAAAAATATTTTCACCAATGCAAGTGGTGTGAGTTAAAGAAAAAGCCAGATAAATTAGGCCATTATTGTCACATTTTTCACAGCCACCCTACTAAACCCTGATGTTTAAAAGGAGTTTATATAAAGGGGAACATTATTTTTGATACAATACTGAATTTGCAGGTTGTTAAAGCGGATACTTAGAGCAGTCTGAGCATGTTCTGACTAGAACAAAGTCTTAGCAATGGCTTCCAGTCAAGCATAGCTACATACTTCATTTAGACATTTCTAGAATGAAAACAAGAGGGAACTTTTAAGAGTCTTTAAACCCTATTTCCCCACCCACTCCTTCAAGTATAAATTTAGATAAGTGTAATGTACAGAAAACAAGCATCCAAATAGACTCATTTGATTATCTAGCTTTTCTGTCTAGGAATTATGGAAACAGGATTCTTTATTTGATCTCGGAATATAATATTACTGAAAGTTTTTGCTAAGGTTAATAAAAAGGGAATTCAATAGATTAAAATGCCTGAAACAAGCTCGAGTTAGAACACTGAGCTCATTGCACTTTAAGGCTGGAAGTCAGAATTCTGATGCCACTCAGCAGTGTCTCTGTGTGTGTGTGATTGTGCATGTTAGTGTGTGTGTGTGCATGCGTGTGTGTGTGTGTGAAGTGAGAGGTTGCCCTAGGAAAAGAAATTTCTTTGGCTCAATATTTTAGAGCATGTTACTTCAGAGAAACACCTTTTAATTGGCATTTAAACTCTATCGATATACGTTATATAAGAATGACAGTTTTCTTTTCTGGAGACCATTCATTAGTGGCTCAATATTCTCATCAATATTTAACCACTGGGAAGCAAGAGAGGTCTATTAGATTATCTCAAGAATTGTTTGAAAATCTGTAATAATTTGAATCAAAATTCAATCTGAGAAAACTTGGGAAACCTGTCTGACTAGAAAGCATTTCTTCTTTTTTCTCCTCCACTCCCCACCCGCTTCTTCAAGTTCTTCTGATTTGTGAGCCCAGGGCAAGTTTAATTATAATTAGTTAATGTTAGTTAATTAGGTAATGTTCATATAGTGCTTTGAAGATGAAAAGTGTTTTAGAAATGCTAAGTGCTATCATTATTAATATCAGCAAAGGGGGAAAATTAAGCATGACGAACACTTTTAGAAACTGCAGAATCTGAAAGTGAAGTGCTTGATGGCATGTGACTCTCAGTTCCACCATCGCATCTCTTCCTGCTGAAATGTGAAGCAGCCTTTTGTCTCCATTGTTTGGGTGTCCAGAGCTCCCTTCCTCCTTCCCCGTCATGTGCTGACATTGTTCAAAGAGGTGAGCAGTCAATCTTAGGCTAAACACTTCTCCAAATATATGTCTTCAAACACATGTACTCACATGTATGTATGTTCACACATACATAGTCCAGCCTTCAATGTAAGGTCATGCTCATGTTTATTTCTGAGCTCAGAGATGTTCTATAGGCTCCCACTCTTTCTATTTTCTTTAATCCTTCTTGTTCTATATTGCAGAAGAAAACAGTAGAAAGCTAACAAGGACAAAAAGAATCACTGTTCTTTGGATTATCTAATTTATTTAAGGAAATAAACCTGCCAAGTGGAAAAGTGTCTCTTTGTTGCAAACATAAGGAATTCTCTTAGTTGTAACTAAAATGCAAACTTGTGAGGCACATGGCTTCTAAGCCTTAGAAAAACGCATGGCTGTCCCATGCAATTTGCAGAACAGAAGGCATTCATAGACCATGTTATCTCTGGATGGAGCTTTATACAACCTTTTATTAGCTATGCTGAGGAAAGTAGGTCAATATAATTTCCAAAGTACAGAAGAAAGTGGGCCCTGGCCAGAGCTAAGTCCAGATGAGTTTGGAAGTTGCTCTTTGGAGAGGATTGCTAATTGGAGGCAGTGCCTTCCTCAACCTGTCTTCCAAACTGAAATTACATTTGTTGTAGAATTTAATTTTGAAGAGGCTTATAGTGAAGAATAGGTTAAAGTTTGGGGTCTTGGAATGAAATAAATCAATGTATGGTGGCAGAGAGACCAAGGAGCAGAAAGAGGGTTCGGGGTCTATATTGCCATCTCACACTGGACCTCTACATAGAAAGTATGGATGATACTTGAGTGATCAAAAGGCATAGAAAGTCATATAGGAAATTCAGCTTGATTCCTCACTTCTTTGTTTAGTCCCTTATTCCTTGTTACCTTTCCTTTATATTAAGTGTTTAGTTGGGGGTAAATACCAGGAAAATGGCATGGAAGTGTCTTGGAATTGAGTTAAATTATTCCCAAGAGTCCAAATTGGTTTCTTGCTGTTTGGTAGAGTAATTTGTGCATCTCACCAAAGGGCTAATGAACACTTCACTTTGGCACTTGGAAACAGACACATTCAGATCATGTTAATCAAACATAATTAACTTTCAAGGAAGGAGGCTGGAAGAGTGGGCCAAGACAAATATGCTGAAACGGAGCAGAGATGAATGCAAAATCTTGCAGTTAAAAAAATAAAATCAACTGCATGTACATAGAATAGCTATGTGGTTTATTAAAACAAAGCAAGACAAGACAGCATCCACCCAACTGTAAAGGCTTGAATTGACTAAAAGCTCTGTATGTATGCAGTGATGTGGCCCAAATGCTAAAGACTAAGGCCTCAGTTTCATGTGGCAAGTTTCTAGCACCAAGGTTGGAGGGCTGCTCTGGCCTGTTAAGGCCACATCCTGGGCTTTGAATTTTGAGAATTCTTGAGTATCTTATGAGGAATGATTTAACTTGGAGGGATTTAGCCTAGAAAAGTGAAGATTCTAGAAACAGGATGATCATTTCAAATGAAAAAGAAAAAAATTTTTTTTTTTTTTTTCAATATGAAAAGTTCTAACATCTGGAGGAGAGATTAGACCTAAATGGCTGTGGCTAAAGAAGAAATAACCAGTCCAACTATGGTTCTAGAATTTAAAGTTCTCTGTATATTGATCCAGACTTCCTCCCTCATGCTGTTCTCCCCTGCTCTCTTACCAGAATCCTTTACCCATCCACTCTGGGTTGCCTCACTTTTTTCCAAACACACCTTTCTAGTTACCCGGAGGGCCTCCCCTCACCTTTATATTATCCCTACTACTTTTCTGTCCAGTTGAATTCTTCCAAGCCTTGCCTAGTGGTTTTCAACCTTGGCTGCATATTAGAATTACCTAGAGAGCCTTTAAAAAGTCTATGCCTGGGCTCCTTTCAGAGCTTCTAATTTAATTGGTCTGGGGTGGGGCCCAGGCATCAGTATTATTTTAAACTCACCAGGTGATTTTAATGGAAACCTGGTGTCAAGGACCAGCAGTTTAGTTCCAACTAAACTTTGATGATGCATTACTCCATTTGACTTGTTCCTTTGACTGCCTACCAGAACACTCACTTGTAATTAATATAATGTCTGACTTAATTCATTTAAGAAGAAAGAACTACCTGTTTTTGTATTGTTAAGCATCTTTCAGGGTCCACACATCTCATCTCTCCTAAATCCCTTGGATGTGTTTTATATTTCATATTCTGTCCTCTCCAGTACAGTGCCTTACACATAGGACTGTGCATGTGTGAATTTTAAATTATTATAGAAAATCAAGAAAATATTTTCTACTTAATTGGCAAATAAAATATTAATTTTGATAGTTGATACTAAACTTATGAAAATCATTATATTTAGAAATGTATGTTAAAAAAAAGGATGGGTCATGAAAATTTAGTTAAATTATTGAGTGAAAAGAGTATTTGGGGTACATTCAGTTTTGCAGGGTATATCATGGAGAGTAATTGTGATGGTTCACCAAAGGTGACACCCATAAGACATGAAATAATTGGGTTTGGGTTACCTGGCAGTGGCTTAGCTTGACTTTACTCATGAGAAATTGGGACATGAGACTGCAACAGCATGCAAGGTTACTTTTCTGTTTCTGGCCAGTGGGACTACCTTTGCTTTCTTTATTGCCTGAGACACGGTGGCTTTTTGAATCACTGGACTGAATTTTGTTTTAGCCCTACAGGTGGATTTGTTCAAGGCAGAACAAAAACTACAGGCCAAGAAACTGATGGAGTAACTAAACTGTTAATAAATTCCAGTGCCACCTAATAATAATACTTTGTATTTATATAGCCTCTTTCTTGGAGGAGCTGAAAACACTTTATAGGCACTGAAAGTTAATCAAGTTGGGAATTTTTCAATCATAGTGGGAGTGAGATCCAGGCCTACAAACCCCCAAGCAAGCTTTCCTTATTTACACATGTGGACCCTGTTAGTGTGGGGACTTCAAAAAGTCTGAGGCTCTTTGGGTTTAGAGACGTTGTAACATTATATGAGCTGAAATTCATTTCTGGCCAGCTGGTATAAGGATCCAAACAATGTTTAAAATATTTTAACAAATGAAAACATTAAAAAAAATAATATGCAGCTGTCTGGCATTACTTTGTAACTATGACAATTGCTGAAATATAATGATCCCTGTGTTTGTGTTTGTAGTTATTATAAGAATAATTGTGAGGATGGAGAATGAATTTTACTTTTTTAGCTTATTGAAATTTCTTGTTTCTCTTTAATGTGTATAATCTCTGAGCAATAAAAGGGACTAGAGAAGTAGAGGTTTCTATAGCATAGTTAAGGGTAAAAGGTTAAAAATAAAGATCTTATGACAAAAATGTTAAGTGGTACCTTGATTATTCTCATGGCAATTAGGGTATCATTTTATGGAAGAGCCCTTTAAATAAGAGCTTTCAAACATGAACAAGAAATGCACTCTGTGATGGAATTTTATACTTTTGGTTAATAATGAGAATCATGCAAATGATCCATGTCATCAAAGACTGATTAGTTGTATGAGCTTAATCTTGAAATCTGTGCGCTGTGGTCTGTTGCATTCCTTGCTTCAGAACAACTTTCTTAGTACTTGGACTTAACATGATTTGCTTGTTTATTGTGGAGTTGGATTTTGTCTAGGCAACCACTTTCTTTTTCTGGGGTCCTGGGGACTCAACATGTGTGACATGTAGCAAGGTTTTATATATCTTCTTAAGAGGCAGATGGAGTTGATTTGAGCATTTGCCATATTGTAGTGGAATGGGTCTTCCAAAATTAAAATATCACCTCTTCATTCAAAGAGACTTTGTAATTCCAAATATGTAATTCCAAATAAAAATTATGGGTTCAGTAAGCATCTATTGATTGATTTTTCTTAATATGGTGTTCCTCAGGGTGAGATGAATAGCATTGTGAGGGACAGGATGACTTTATGTGGAGCTAGGACTCTACCTGGAGTAACAGGCAAGTTTGGCCTTGGAGAACAAAATGAAGCAGGGCAAAGGTTAACTGAATTCTGCCAAGAGAATGCATTGGTCATAGTAAATGCCCTTTTTCAACAACACAAGAGATGACTTTACACATGAACATCACCAAATGGCCAATACTGAAATCAAATTGATTACATTATTTGTAACTGAAGATAGAGAAGCTGTATACAGTCAGCAGAAACAAGACCTGGAGCTGACTGTGGTTCAGATCATCAGCTTCTCATAGCAAAATTTAAGTTTAAACTAAAGAAAGCAGGGAAAACTACTAGCTCAACCAGGTACAACTTAGTCAAATCCTCTATGAATATGCAGTGGAGGTAACGAATAGATTCAAGGGATTAGAACTTGTAAACAGTGTCCATAATATTGTACAGGAAGCAGCTAACAAAACCCTTCCAAAGAAAAAGAAAAGCAAGAAGGCAAAGTGGTTATTTGAGGAGGCCTTACAAATAGCTAAAGAAAGAAAAGTGAAAAGCAAAGGAGAAAGGGAAAGGCATATCCAACTAAACGCAGATTTCCAAAGAACAGCACAGAGAGACAAGAAGGCCTTCTTCAATGAACAGTGTATAAAACTAGAAGAAAACAACAGAAGGGGAAAGACTAGAGATCTCATCAGGAAAATTGGAGATATCAAGGGAACATTTTGCTCAAAGGTGAGCACAATAAATAACATAAACAGTAGAGACCTAGTGGACACTGAAGAGATCAAGAAGAGATGGAAAGAATACATGGAAGAATGTATAAAAAAGATCCAGATGTACATCCAGATGACTATGATGGTATGGTCAGCCACCCAGAGCCAGATATTCTAGAGAGTGAAGTCAAGTGGGCCTTAGGAAGCACTGCTGTTAATAAAGCTAGTGGTGCAATATAATTTCAGTAGACCTATTCAAAATCCTAAAGGATGATGCCATTAAGGTGTTGCTTTCAATATGTCAGCAAATCTGGAAGACCCAGCAGTGGCCACAGGACTGGAAAAGGTCAATGCTCATCCCAATTCCCAGGAAGGGTAGTACTAAAGAATGTGCTAACTATCAGACAGTTGCACTCATCTCCCATGCTAGGAAGGGCATGCTTAAAAATCTTGCATGCTAGGCTTCAGAATTATATGAACCAAGAACGTCCAGATGTCCAAGTTGGATTTAGAAAAGGAAGAGGAATCAGAGATCAAATTGCCAGGATTCACTGGATCATAGAGAAAGCTAGGGAATTCCAAAAAAAATATCTACCTCTGTTTCATTAACTATGATAAAGCCTTTGATTATGTTGATAATAATAAACTGTGGAAAGCTCTTAAAGAGATGGGAATACCAGACCATCTTACCTGTCTTCTGAGAAACCTATATGTGGGTCAAGAAGCAACAGTTAGAACCCTCTATGGAACCACTGTTTGGTTCAAGATTGAGAAAGGAGTATGACAGGGCTGTCCGCTGTCACCATGTTTGTGTAATATGTACACTGAGCTTATCATGAGAAATGCTGGGCTGGATGAGTTACAGGCTGGAATCAAGATTGATGGGAGAAACATCAACAACCTCAGAATTGCAGATGATACCTCTTTAATGGCAGAAAGCAAGACGAAACTAAAGAGCCTCTTGATGAGAGTGAGGGAGGAGAGTGAAAGAGCTGGCTTAAAACTAATATGAAAAAAAACTAAGATCATGTTATCCGGCCCCATTACTTCATGGCAAGAAGAGGGGGAAAAGGTGGAAGTAGTGCCAGATTTCCTCTTCTTGGGCTCTAAAATTACTGCGGATGGTGACTGTAGCCATGAAATCAGAAGATGTTTGCTTCTTGGCAGGAAAACTATGACAAACCTAGACAGTGTGATGAAAAGCAGAGACATTACTCTGCCAACAAAGGTCTGTATAGTCAAGGCTATGGTCTTCCCAGGGGTCACGTACAGTTGTGAGAGCTGGACTGTAAAGAAGGCAAAGTGCTGAAGAATTGATGCCTTCAAACTATCATGCTGAAGAAGACTCCTGAGGGTCCCTTGGACAGCAAGGAGATCAAACTAGTCAATCTTAAGGGACATCAACGCTGAGTACTCATTGGAAGGACTGAGGCTAAAGTTGAAACTCCAGTATTTTGGTCATCTAATGTGAACAGCTGACTCATTGGAAAAGTCCCTGATGCTGGGAAAGATTGAGGGAAGAAAGAGAAGAGAGCATCAGAGGATGAGATGGTTAGATAGCATCACCGATGCAATAAACATGAACTTGGGCAAACTTCGGGAGATGGCAAAGGAGAGGCCTGGCACGCTGTAGTCCATGAGTCCATGGGGTTGCAAAAAGTCAGACACAGACCAAAAAAAAAAAAAAAGGAAATGAAACTAAAAAAACCTGCTGAATTACCTGAAATCCCACTATCCAGCAATAACTGTAATCAACATATTAGTATATTTCATTCCTGTGTTTTTCTGCTGTGAATACTTAAAAACTGGGAATGCTTTTGCAAACGTCTGCTAGAAGTTCTTAATGACTTCTCAGGGCTATAATTTATGGATGGGCTTCTGTGTGAAGAGTCTACGCTATGGGAATATCAGTCCAGTTCCCAGGACAATGGTCATAAAGGCCCCATTTTTGTAGACGAGGAATCTGAGACCAGTGTAGTAATTGGGCGACTGAACAACAACAGGACCCTACATTTCATAAAACTGAATCACGTAGAGTTCTTTTTCCAATTCTCCTTCCATTTTTCTAATTATATAAAGGAGATAGGCTTAGCTGGGTACTGGTATATTTTTAACATTACTCCCTTTTAAACAAAGAGAAATGTGAAAAGAAAAAAATGAAAATATTTAAAGAAAATGTTAAATAAACAAAAGTACAGGTGGTATGTGTATATGTCACAAAAGTTGGTATATGAGCATGACTGAATTCCCCTACTATTTGGGTTTACTCCTAAGTCTAACACATGTTTTCACTTTCTCGTATTTTAGTCCCTTTTGTTTGCTATTTGTTTCATGTTTGACTTCTTAGTACCCATAGAGTATATGTTTATGAGTGGCAAAAACCATTATTTTCTTCTAATTTCTTACTATCTAGGCACAGGGGTATCCCTTTCTCAAAGTTCTGTGAAAGAGTTCAGCATCCACTCTGTGATGAATGAACTTATCATTCATGCATTTAGAATAATACCATCTTTTCTGGTGGATAATATTGTAGTCTTACGTTTAATTTCTGTTTTAAAAAATTTATTGGTGTATAGTTGATTTACAACATTGTGTTAGTTTCAGGCATATAGTAAAGTGATCCTGTTATATAATACATATACATATATTCATTATTTTTCAGATTCTTTTCTCATATAGGTTCTCATAGAATATCGAAGAGAGTTTGCTATGCTATGCAGTGGGTCTTTGTTGGTTATCTATTGTATATAATACTCTCTACGTACCATTCTTGGGAGAATTGGGAAGAGAATTGTTCTGTGATTCCAACAAAGAATCTTGATTGAGAAAGATTTTTGGAGTTTTTGTCAAGTCAAATCTATTAGCCTAATTATCTCTGCCTTGAGAACATATGGCATAAAACATGCTTGAGAACATGTTTCTTTATAGCACATGTAAAAAAGGGAAGAAATGTTAGGGAAAGGAAAGAAAAGGGCAGAAGGTGGAAGAAAGAGATGGGTATATAGAAATGGCAGGGAGGGAGAAAAAGTGAAAGAGAAGTCCAACAAGAGCAGGGAAGGGAGATAGAGAACAATGTAAAAAAGAACCATTGTGAATTACTATGTTTGTTTATGGAGTACTCAATATTAAGAAAACTATTTTTTAAGTATTTTGAGATACAGATGATTTATATCCTAAGAATGTTTGTTCTCAGGAGCTCAGTGGTTTCAAAAGTGGAGGCAGATCTGGCAAATTCTGTCACCTGCAATTGGCTTTGTGACCTTGGGCAAGTTGTGGCACTTTCCTCATAAATACAATTATAGTATCTTACTTATGGGATCAGGAGGCGTTCTTCGTGGCTCAGCGGTAAAAGAATCCACCTACATGCAAGAGACGCAGGTTTGATCTCTAGGTGGGGAAAATCACCTGGAAAAGGAAATGGCAACCCACTCCAGTATTTTTGCCTGGAGAATCTCGTGGACAGAGGAGCCTGGTAGGCTACAGTCCATGGCATCACAGAGAGTCGGACATAACTGAAGTGACTCAGAATGCATGCGCTTATGGGATCACTGGGAGGATTAAATGTTAGCTATTATAGGAACTCTAACAGAAACTTTATTACAATGAAACTAACAACTGCATTGTAGATCTGGAAACACCAAACCCCAATACAAAACACAGAAAAGGTTTCCTTAAAAAGTCAACAAATAATTTGAAGGAACGTGGATTTCTCTGCTCTTTTTGTCAACAGCCCTTTCCATCTCATGTTACAGAGGCTGTCTCCCTGGTTGCAGAACAGGAAGCATACTGCTATCACTATGAGTTCATGACACCTGGCTCTGGAATCTGCCTCGGTCACCATCCAAGGGTTGACTTTAGGTGTCATAGGATGGGGTCATTGAGATAGTTGCTATGATGTTGTGTGTTGGTGAATATAAAAATGAGCAAGAGAAGTTGTTCTTCCCCAGGCTAAACTGTGGCATAAAAGAATTTTATTTCAGACATCCTTTTTGCCTTATTCCTTCACAGGGCATCTCCTTTTCAGGTACACAGGATCCTTGTCTTATGTCTCCTCCCTGTTATCACTCAACCTTTACCCTCACATCAAAACCACTTTCAAGAAAGCAGCTATTTAGACTTTGTGTGAAATCAAGTTAACAACGTTACCTTTCCCAGGTGTGCTAGCAATTTGAGGTTTTTATTGCATGTTGTGGAACTACCCCTGTAAAAGAGATTTCAGGCAATGCTAGACTTTTTGGGAAAAGGCCCATGGGGGCAGGGTGTCATAGGCAGAATCCTGGAAGAGAGCCATATCTTCAGGACTCATGGGCTAGCTTTCTGGGCTTGTGCTCGCTACTCAAGGCCAATGTTTCCCAGAGCAGTTCTCGTTTCAAAAATCTACTCTTTATATCAAATCATTTTCTTGTTTTGCTGGGTTTAGTTTGGGGAACATAATTATGTCTGGTGTACCACAGGCACTTAATTCTTACTTTAATGAATTTGTTAGACAGGAGTATGTACAGGCAATGTATATATATGCAAGTGACTCCATCTGTTGGTACTAAGTTGACCCTCTACCTTTCCTGGGGTAGCAGCAGTTCCTGACCCTCTTCAGGCCTCCAAGACTGTAACTTGCTAAGCATATTCACAGCAGGCTCAACTCCATGCAGTCATTTTATCTGTCTGTCTATCTATCTGTCTATCCATCTATCTATTTCCCTGGTGACTCAAACGGTAAAGAATCTACCTGCAATGTGGGAGATTTGGGTTCGATCCCTAGGTTGGGAAGATCCTCTGGAGAAGAGAATGGCAACCCACTCCAGTATTCTTGCCTGGAGAATTCCATGGACAGAGGAGCCTGGCGAGTTACAGTCCTTGGGGTCACAAAGAGTCGGACATGACTGAGTGACTAACACTAGATCAATTGATTGATTGATTGATCTATCCATCCATTCATCCATCCACTCAACTATCCATTATAAAGAAAATAGGGAGGAGGGAGTAAAAGGCTTTCAGGTCTTTTCTTTGGACCGTTCCATATTTGGGGAACTCTTCTTACCTTATCCCTTTGAGAGTCCAGGCTTAATAACTTTTAGGACAAAGTGTGAAACGCTGCCTCTTTCAGGAGTGCTGCATGGTGGAAGGTCCTCTTGAGATTTGCTGTTGCAGGCTGTTAGCACTTAGTTTTGGTGTTATTGCTGCTGTTCTGGGTTTTAAATATTTTAATGAAAATTTTTATTGTGTTTGTGGACTGGCTTTTAGCAAAGACTGCAGTTTAAACAAATCTAATAAATGAATGGGAGATGTGTATAAAGAGAATTAAAATTGAAACCTGGTTAACTCACAGAGTATTTTGTAAAACTTGATGAGACCTCATGTTGTGTTTGAAGGTGAAGTGTGTGACTAGGTACTGGAGAAACAGATTATACCTCTCTTTCAGAACTTTTCCAATCACAAAAGCCTGGTGGACTGCCGTCTATGGGGTCGCACAGAGTCGGACATGACTGGAGCGATTTTGCAGCAGCAGCAGCAGCATGCACATTCTTATTTGGTTTGGTAAGTATTTGATCACCTCTTCTTTCAAGTGGATTATTATTGTTGTTGTAATGGGGTCTCCATGTTTCAGAGCACTGCCTGATTACACAAAGGACAGAGACAATGAAGAAAGTGATGATCTCCCTGGAAAGCCTGACCTTGTGTAACTGTCTTTTTCCTGTTGCAAACAAGTGATGAAACCTTATCCACAAGAACTCTCTGTTTATAAATCTTATGAATAGGCCTAAGTACCCAAACCTAAGTATAAAACATTTCCAATGAGCAATACAGCTCATTTTGTGAATTGTACTCTTTCCTCCCACCTCTGGTTTTGGTGCCTTTAGGGCCTTTCCATAAAAAAATGAACTTATGCAATCCAGCTCAGTGGTATTCACAGAGCTTTAAAACTGCATTCTCTTTCTGATGTGGTGGTGCCAGGAGCACTGTGGGATTGTGTGGGCTTATCCCTCTCTATGCTCCCAAATGTCAAAAGATAAATTGGAAAATAATTATGAAAAGTGATGGTGCTGGCCATCTCTCTCTGACTGATTCTTTGCCCTTCCCAGGTTCTTGCTCAGCATAGTCAGGGTAAGCAAGCCAAAGGGATAATGGGATAGGGAATTGGAGGTTTGGAGGAAAGGAAAGACCTGTGTACTCTGTCCTGTTTCTGTTCCAGTGTTTTCAGCTCCCAGGTAGCTCTTTGCTTTGTGATCCCAGCTCCTCTATGGCAGGATTGCCTGGAACCAGTTGTCTTCAGGCCTCTCCAGCCTCTTGGGTCTGGTACTACCACCTTCCACTTTTCTCCCTCCATTTCTTAAAAAAAACACAACAACACTGTTTTCTTATTATACATGTTACATGGCATTGTTTGAAAAAAAAAAAAAAAAGAAAGGAAAGAGGATAAAGCTAAAAAAGCATGCTGAATTACCTGAAACCCCACTATCCAACAATGACTATAATCAACATATTAGTATATTTCATTCCTGTATTTTTCTGCTATGAATACTTAAAAACTGGGAATGCTTTTGCAAACGTCTGCTAGAAGCTCTTAGTGACTTCTCAGGGCTATAATTTATGGATGGGCTTCTGTGAGAGGAGCCTGCGCTATTGGAATATCACTCCAGTTCCCAGGACAATGGTCACAAAGGTGCCATCTTTGTAGATGAGGAATCTGAGGTCAGTGAGGTAATTGTGTGACTAAAGCCACTGACACAGCATCTTCTGACTCCCAGAGGTTCTTGATTCCATCGATTCTGGAGTGGGGCCAAGGAATCTGCATTTCCCCAAAGTTCCTCCAACGTCAATGTATATCCAGGTTTGGGAATTGCTGCAGTAGGAAACTTGTTTTGTTTGCTCTGACTAGTCTAGTTGTTTAAACTCATGTGGTGCATGGTCTTCGTGAAATCATTATGTTCTTCAAAATGTCACTGCTTTAATCTTAGAGTGGTTAAAGTGGGAATATTCAGGCCTTTCTTGACCATGATCCATCTTCCTCCTTCTGGTTTTCTGTATAGATGGTTGTTGGTGCTTGTGGCCTTGCCTCATTGGGTGCAGGTAAGTCTCATCTTGTAGAAGCAGAAGGTGGGCTTCTACTGTGATAACTGAGAGGCAAATTCTGTGTAACATTAAAACAAAGGTCAGAGCTCCTCTCTGGATTCCTCCCATCTCCTTTTGGGCCCTCCTGGCTCTGATGTCATAAGATTTCCCATGGTACTCTACGACTACCCTGGCTTGTCATCTCTGTTAGCATGTGTTGGCCTCTAAATGATTAAAGGATCTAAAATATCTGACTTTTCCCTCTCTTTAAAATACTTTAGTCCCAGACCTGATTTCTTCCATGACTGTACGGTTAGCTAATCTGAACTAATACATTTGTGGAGGAAAGGTGACTGAATTAGATAACTCTTGCTACAAAACAAACTAACCCAGACTGAGTGGCTTAAAACAACAAACATTTATGATCTCGTAGTTTCCTTGGGTCAGGAATTTGGGAGGACTTTGGTCAAATGATTCTAGCTTGGGGTCTCGTATGAGGTTATAGTTAAGATATCGGCTGGGGCTTCAGTCAGTTCAAGACCTGAAGACAGTTGGAGGATCAGCTTCCAAGATGGCTTACTTATATGGCTATTAGCTGGAGGCCTCAGTCCCTCTCCTTTTACGTTTATTCATGGAGCTGCTCAAATGCCCTCATGGCATGGCAGCCACTTTCCCTCAGAGCAGGTGACACAAAGAAATAAGAGGAAGCCACACCACCTTTTATGTTCTAATCTCAGAAGTCACTCAGTATCACTGTCACTTCTACCACATTCTTTTAGCTGGAAATGAGTCACTAAATACAGTCCACATTTAAGAGAAGGGGAACTGGGCTCCACATTTTGCAGGGAAGAATATAAAAGAATTTATGGATGTATTTTAAAACTACCACAGTGGGTAATATGCTAACCCTTCCAGATGTCATATTTGCATATTAATAAGGCCTCAAGCTTAATAAATCCTAATGCTCCCTTCTCTGATCTATTGACTTTAGAGAGGGCATTAGGCCTTTAGAGAGGAAATAATGGGGACATTTCAGTCTCTAGTTGATGGTTGATTTCTAATACCCTTCTTTGTGTTATACACAGAGGTATGTACACCCCCCGCCCCGCCCCCCCACTACCCCCCACATACAAAGTCACGGTGGCTAATTCTGGATCCGGTCCATATCTGGTGAGTCATCTGATCACTGTAGCAAGCAAAACTTTCTCTCCCACAGGGCCTTCCCCACCCCCGTTCCCAGTCAGCCGCTGGTCTCTCTGGTTTCTGACTTTTATTTTGAATACTTCATCCTGGTAATCCTATTCTTTGTCCTGAGTTTGGCCTTGAAGAAAAGCAGAGCAAGAATTGGACTGACATTTGTAAGGAGGAGGAAAATCTTTTCCTTCCGCCTGTGTATTCAGGAGTTGTGATATCCCCTATATCCTAGCAACAGTCTTGGAGGTGAGGCAACGCTTTGTGAGAATCAAAGCAAGTCTGACTGTAGCAGTATTCATATTGAAAAGGCCTTTGAAAGATGAAAAAACTGCCAATTTTATGTCTTTGAATTGGATTCCCTCCAAGCCCTCCGTGAAGGAATCCCATTTGCCTGGTGTCTAAGCAGGGGCAGGAAGGGAAGAAGGACGCCTGGAACTAGGCGTGCATTAACCAAGAGCATGAAGCAATTTTCTTTTGATGAAGATGGTATCTGTTTCCCAGGTTAGGTGAGTGAAATGTGCCTGATGGATACATCAACGATTATGGTTTTGTCATGCTTCAGTCAGGATATCATGAGTTAAAGCCTTGCAAATCACCTGAAAAATATTCCATTAATCAATGGTAAAGAGGAATAAGAAAGCTTCTCTGTGTAGGTCAAAGATGCAAAGGAAATTGTGAAGGAAATTGCCCTAGGAGGTGGCTCATTTCCTAAATCCTCCTCTCTGTGTCTAGTCTAAGGGACACATGCTTTTGTAAATCTCTTGGAGTAAAGACTTAATTATTATAAAAGATATAGGAACAGTGTGGCTGATTTTAGAATGGATTTTAGAATTTTCCTTCCTAGGGACAGAGATGGAATCTTACTTGATTTGTTATTTCATTTGGGTGTGTTTATGAGGGATGTTAATTAGGAAGAGCAGGTGGCACTGTGTAGTTTTGTTACAAAGCACCCTTTTCTGCATGGTTACTGAGTGCCAGCCATCAAAGCAAGGCCTGTTACTTACATCATTTTATTTAACTATTAGAACAACCCAGAGAGGGAATTTATTACTAGCTCTATTTTTTGTAGGTGAAAAATCTGAGTTTCAAGTGGGTTAGGTAACTTGCCCAAGGTGACATAGCTGGTAAGCGGCCAAACCAGAACTTGAAATCAGGTCTGTTGACTTCCAGTGCCCTGGGTATTCTTCTTTGCCTTGTAGCCATAAATATTGCTTAAACTGAGATGGTGACAAAAATATCCCACTTCCCAACAGGAATGGTTTTAGTCTTTTCTGGAAAGCAGTGACAAGACCTTTTCTCAGTATCTTAATCTGTAAAATGGGCTAATGACTAATGTGGGGACCAAATGAGCTATGTTAAAGCATTTTTTAAACTGGAAAATACAATTTAAATATACGATATTATGCTTTCACTTCATTTAAAATCTGCTTCAAGAGTGGTCAGGTTAGCTGGTAAATATATATTGGGTGGTGGTTGTGTCCAGTGCATTCCATTAAGACTGAATTTTTGCAGAATTTAGGCGCATATAGGATTTTCACCTAGTGCCCTTGTTTTATTTCTTGAGGATTGGAAAGTAATGAGTATTAGTGCTAGCTGAAATTATCACAGCAAAAAGCTGTCCCTGTTTACATGAGTTCTGTACTCTCTCACACTTTGGGAGTTGAGCTATGAGTAGTAAATCACCACCTTTGTAGAATAAAGGCTGTTGCCCATTTTCATAGTAAAATCCAAAAGAGGCAAAGGGAAATGTGTGAAGATGATTATTTAGTGCAAAATGCAGGAGTGACCCTGAGTTTCAAGTACAAAAGAAAAAACAACCTGGACTCTTCTCCCCATATAATAAATTCAATTGGGAAAGAGCAGTATACAATGAAGTAATTAAATAAATAACATGAGATATTTATAAGATGAAATTTCTCTTTGTAGAAAGAAGGTCCTGAATACAAAATGTGAAATATTTATCTTCTTGCTATTCACCATTGTCTTTTAAAAAAGGGTTGTCTAGTTCTTTAATAATGAAGAAGACAGCAGAACACCATCATTCTTGAGATGATTGTACAAATTTATAGTAATTTATCATTTCTAGGTGCTTACTTTTGTTTATTAGTTTTCTGTGCATCAATATATGCAAAATGGAGGCTATCAAAATTGTTCTTACTTAATGGATTCAGGAATTCTGCATTCCACAGAGATGAGCTTCCTGTGATGCAATACTTCGAGAAAGGAATGGATAAAAGGACAGGGGTTTAGGTCTGTATTGGTGTCTAACATGCAAAAGCCCCGAGTCCTTCGCTTCTCACCACCTCATTGTTCGCAGTAGGCGATTAAAACCTCAGAGAACAAACCAGTGGATGAAGGAACGGTAACCAGACCCTAGTACTCTGTTTCTTGAAGCTCAGTTTTGTTCAGTCCTAGTGTGCCTCACTTTGAGCCACTCCAAGTACTACATTATTGGTGGAGCTGCTCTTCCAGCCTCTGCTTTGCTCTCTGGATGGAGGAGCTGAGCTATGTGAGGAATGGTGGGTGCATGAAAGTTTGGACATAAGGGGAGTCAGACTTGTAAAAGATTTCAAAACTCCTTAAGCATTTTTTCAGCCCACAACATTTGCATTGGCTTCAGTCCCTGCCCACCTAATCATCATCGTATTCCCCATCAGACAACACATACAAATGCCGGCAGCCACAGCTTCAGTTTTCCCGAAGCCACTAGTTCCTGTAAAGCCAAAGGGAAACAGAGAGGAGGGCTGGGCACTCAGATCAGTTTCTTCTTGGAATTTGGCCCAAGTTCCTTCTCTTTCCTCCAGATTGCTGGTAGTCTCTCTAGTCACCTGAGCTTATTTTTGAGGCTGGTGCGAATGGTAGAACACAGGACCATGTGCCCACGTGTAACTGCAGGGGCCAAGATGGTGATGTAAGATAGCTGGAAGCTCCCAGAACTAGCAGATGGTTGTAAACAAGGTGCAAAGTGAGGCTGAGGGTGGTTCCCAGCAGGAAAAATGGAAGATGCAGGTAAAGCACAGGAGCAGCTGAATCTCCGGTCTCATCTCTAACACCCCTACTTTAGTTCAATGCTATATTGGCTTGCCCGCCTTGTTAGAACCAGCTGCTTTGGGGTCAGAACTACAAACATGTTTAAGATATTGTACTCGGTGCTGGAAAAAACAGTCAAGGACAAGACCCATTCTCTGTCTCCCATAGAGGTTATAACTTTCATCAACATCACCCTCTAAAACTTCAGACATCTGAGCTCTAATCCAAATCTGCTGAATCAGAATTGTGGCGGGTTGGGGCCAGGGATCTGTTATTGAAACAAGCCTCTCTGGTTAATCTCCCTAAAGGAGGTAAGAGAGATCTTGGCCCCTGATTAGAAGTGGAGGGACCCTTGTGTTTCCTGGTTGTTCAGGCACTCAGTCATGTCTGACTGTGACCCCATGGACTGCAGCACGCCAGACTTCCCCGTCATTCACTATCTTCTGGAGTATACTCAAACTTATGTCCATTGAATCAGTGATGCCATCCAACCATCTCATTCTCTGTCATCCCCTTTTCCTCCTGCCTTCAATCTTTCCTAGCATCAGGGTCTTTTCCAATGAGTCAGCTCTTTGCATCAGGTGGCCAAAGTATTGGAGCTTCAGCATCAGTCCTTCCAATGAATATTCAGGCTTGATTTCCTTTAGGATTGACTGGTTTAATTTCATTGCAGTCCAAGGGTCTCAAGAGTCTTCTCCAATACCACAGTTAAAAGCATCAATTCTTTGGCGCTTGGCCTTCTTTATGGTCCAACTCTCACATCCATACATGGCTACTGAAAAAATCATAGCTTTGACTATATGGACCTTTGTCAGCAAAGTAATGTCTCTGCTTTTGAATACTCTGTCTAGGTTTGTCATAGCTTTACTTCCAAGGAGCAATTGTCTTTTAATTTCATGGCTGTAGTTACTATCTGCAGTGATTTTGGAGCCCAAGAAAGTAAAGCCTGTCACTGTTTCTATATCTGTTTGCCATGAAGTGATTCAGGGACCTGATACCATGATTTTAGTTTTTTGAATGTTGAGTTTTAAGCCAGCTTTTCTACTCTCCTCTTTTACCTTCATCAAGAGGCTCCTTAGTTCCTCTTTGCTTTCTGCCATAAGGGTGGTGTCATATGCATATGAGGTTATTGATGTTTCTCCCAGCAATCTTGATTCCAGCTTGTGCTTCATTCAGCTGCGGACGAACCCTACTGAGATCCTGAAACCTGGAGGGACAGAATCCTTGACTTTGGAGCTGTGTGGACTTGTGGGCGATTTGCTGGGCTTCTGTAGGTGTGAGGAATAAATATCTGACACCACTTACAGGATTTTTTGTTACTTTGGATACCAAAATCAAGTCAAGGAACATTTACTGATACCTACTATGATCATGGCACTTTGGGATGCATTTGAGGGGGGTCATGGCACTTTTTAAGAAGGAGTCAAAGGCAAACTCTTGTCTTCCATTTGGTAGTAGACATAAGACTTACCCATGTGATGTGAAAGATAAAAAAATTACTACATTTGAGGGTGTTTCTTAAAGGGGAGCAGGGAGTATGGGGAACATTGTCTTATATGGGGGCATTTAAATGTGCAACTGAGAATCCTGGGAACAATGTCAGCATCATAGTGGCATGAGACTTTCTCTTTTTTGTCTACCCTTTCAACAACGAATTAGGCATCCATGCATGAACAAAAGTGCCTCTGTGGGAATATGGGGCCCTGAGCCATACACCAAGGGACCTGGGAGGAGTCTCATTCACCTGTGCATCCGGTAATGGGTAGACAAACCTTGGTACAGGCTAAAGAACCATCAGGAATCAGTGAACTTGTCCTGGCCCCTCTGGGCTGCAGTTGGGGAAAACGTGGAGAGTGCTGACTTGGACATACACCCATGGCCCAGGGAGACTTTGTAAAACTCCAACCTTCCCAAGGAGAGATTCCAGCACTCTGCTGTAAAATCCTGGGGAAGAGGGAAAGGTGAACTGAGGCAGGTGACACAGCTGATGGGGACACAGCTACTTTTGAAGGATCATGCAAAAAAATAAGTGCTTCTCTCTGCCAGCTAAAAATACTGAGTGCTTTCCATGGAGACTCTTCTGACAGCATGTGGTAACCTCCTTTCCTTCTCACAGCAACATGATGAGTTAGGTTTCATTACTCACTCATTTTCCAGATGAGAAAACCAAGACACAGGAACATTAAGTTGACTGCCCAATGTCACATGCAAATAAGCAGTAGACTCAGGATTTGTACTTCAACATTGTGCTTCTGGGGCTTTTGCACTATGTTCCTCCGTGCCTCAGCTCAGGGAGTTTGTTGGAGGGATGTACACAGCCTGTGCTCTCTCTTCCTCTGGCCTTCTCCCGAAAAGATTCATGCTGAGATCCTGGGGGAGGGAAGGGAGTGCCATAACCCCTAAGAAAGTCCATGTGAAGGAGAGGAAGAGAGAAGTCAGAGGGAGCTGGGATAAGTTAATACATTTCCTGAGCTAGCAAAGGTAGTGCAACACTTTAGGACATTTCTTCTCTGTTCAGAGGAGAAAGGCAACCTGTCACCTTTCTTGGTGGGACTCAGGTATGTGTCTGCATAGAAGGCAGTTAGCCCTCTTCTGGCTACTAGTTTTGCTGACCAGTGTCAGCACCTCAGGGCAGAAATGAAGAGGCATTGTACACTCTACCCAGCATTGAGAGTTGGTGATGTGACTTGTGTAGGTGGAAAAGGTAAAAATTTTGAGAAATCCCAGGGTGCTGGCAAGCATGTGGGAAAAAGTGAACCTGAGAGGTAAGGGGGTTGTGAAACTTGCAGGGTTGGTGTCAGTTCAGGGACAAACAGTATCAGCATGGGGTGAGTTTGGAAGCTGGGGGATGCTGATTGCAGCAGGACTTGTGAGTGACTGCAAGTGATCCAGGTACAGTTGGAGTTCATCAGTGAGGAATTGAGTGGCTGTTGAAGAAATTATTATGCAAATGATGAGGTTACTGGGTCTGTGGTTGGTGCTAGAGGAACCTAGTAGAGACCTCTCGGAAGTGTCCTTGAATTGGCAGAGGCAGTGTGATCTCAGAGGTTCTAATTTATCTCTCATGAAGCCACCTGTGATCAATGGGCAACTATTAAGTAATGGTGGCAGAAAGAGGCAGGAGAGACAACTGGTTAGGGGAGGATTTATAGAGGATGTGGTACTTGAGCTAATCCTGAAAGCAGGAAAGACTCTTGATGGACTGACTTAACAGGAGGGCCATGAAGGAGGAGGAGAAGCATTGATGAGGCAAAACGTGAGAAGCCATCTTGGCTTGTCTCATGACAAGATGGCTGCTTAGAACTTATCTCACCATATAATTGTTGTACTCTGTCATTATTGTTCAAATCTATGTATTACTTATTAATATAAATTGCATTAAGGGGCTTGCCATGATGATCTGGTGTATAGCCTTTTGACTTTAAAACCCTGAAGGACAATGCATTATGTTAGCACAAACACTGTAGTCACAAAGGGGCCAGGTTTTTTTTATTTATATATTTGAATTTCTCAGACAGGCAAGTGTATTCATACACAGAAATAGGGAGACATTTACAGATCCTTATCGCTTTCTGTATCGTATTGTCAAGATGTTCATTTATTATGTTTTTTATCCAGAGAGAGAGAGATGGTTTTTAAAATTTAGTGATTTAACTTTTCTTCTCTGATGAATAACTTTGGACAAATACTTGCACCCCAGAACGTACTTAGGACCATTGCTGACGTATCTTGGTTTTGGGACATATAAAGGACCATGTGGATCAGAGATGCGTTTCCAGACTATATCTCAAAATATATTTATCTTTGTCAGTCTTAAGACATTTCTAATGATTCATTAATACTTACTGTTTGCTAGTTTACTGTTTACTTATCTGTTTGCAGATTTGGTGAAAATTGAGCTATATTTAAATGGGAAAGAAACAGAGGAGGGGGTGAGTGGGAGGGAGAAGAAAAGAGAGAGGGAGAGAGACCTTGAATACAATATCCCACCCCTTTCTAGAGTTGGCCCTAGCCCTTCCTCTGCTCAGAAGTGACTTTTCCTTGAGATCCTAATGGGTGAAATAACTATATCAGATAGTATACCAGTTACTAGATGTTAATGTTCTGTGATGTATGAGTTAACAAGTTGGCTTAGAGAACTCACTTAGAAGAGTCTTCTGAAACAGAATAAAAAGGCTTTAATGTTTTGGAGAGAAAAGAAAAGGTGACTTTTGTGTGCTTCTTAATGCATATGTGTAGCTTTGAATGGATTTATTATAGAAATCAAGAAGAGCAGATTAAGAAATTAAGGATCATGATGCTTAAAATAGATATCAGTATTTTTTTTTTTCTCACTTCAAGCAAAGCAATCTGCTAGGCAGGTGAGATTTCTGAAATTATAGCAATAAAGTATCCAGAAGCCTGGGATGCTGCATCTCTACCAGTAAATATTTCCAAATGGATTTTTGATGAATATTTTAATTTTTTCCTAGCAACATAAAGATAAGAAAAACTAGGGAAAACAATCTTCTGACGCCCTTCACTGTTCAAGCTTCCCAAAGTGCATGAAGAATAAAGGACTGTGATGCTTTTAAGAATGTTCTTAATCTCCTACGAAATCAAATCAGTGCCTAATTCTCCGCTTTCTTTTTAAGATTACAGATTTGTCTTTTGTTTTTGAAGTCAGTGACAGCTAGGAAGGAACAAAAATCACTCTGGTATTTTTATAGGCTATATAATTGCTTTTTTCCCCTCATCTGATGACTTTCTGTTTTTACTTGCTATTACTGCCATTAGATCATAAGCAGAGCTGGGGTGAAGCCTCACTTGTGTTCCAGTGACACTAGTGTACGTAGCTGGAAAAGTATCATCAGAACTGTATGTGTGTAGTGTCTGAAACTGATCCTTAATATATGCAAATACTCTGCTTCTCAGGAGGAAGTAGTGCTTATCTCTTAGAAAGTAATACTCTGATTTACTCTGTTTACATGTTTCTGCATAGTATTTTTTATGTTCATTTCTTATCTACCATATTGCAAAATCCTTAAAGGCAACAGTTCTCTGTCCTCTTCAACATCTCCAGCTGTGCCTTGCTATTAGCAAGAGCTAGTAAATGTTTCTTTAACAAATGAAAGCTAGAGATATAAGGAAAAAAATCATGTAGGCCTGCCCTACTAATAAACCATGTGGTTTGATTTGAGGGATTCCCCAAATCCATTGTCTTCAAATATATTTTCTCAGATTTGAAATTTCTTCATTTATCTTCACTGTTTGTGGGTTAATTTATTATTTTCCCAGAAAGCATCTGTTAAAACAAAAGTTTTACCTGGGAAGAGCCTTGAGGGCATGGGACATGTGCTTTGAATGGGAAAGAAATGGTGGAGAGGATGTGTAGTTGAGATGTTGTTGGAGGGAACAGTCCTAGGCAGAGGACATCTTGGGGAGGAATCTGCCAAGGGAAAGTAAGATGCTATCAAAAGAGGTATGTTTTGCATCTTTCATGAGATTCTAAACATGAGTTACAGAGATTTTAAAAACACCAGGAAATCCAAAAATCTTGCTTGTTAGGTTCTGCAGTGAAGTTTGGGGCTTACATTCAGAACTACCAGCTCACAACATAGACCCCTAAGTGTATACCCCTTTTTTGTGCAGTTCTAATGACTGCTGTCTGCAGAACTGTAGATAGCTATAATCAGGTCAAGTGAGCTATAACCTGTGAGGACGTTCACCCATGCCAGATCCCCAACAGTTGATTCTGTACATAGGAGGAATTTCCAAAAGCATTTACTTCCTTTAACATCCTCCAAAAGACTTCAGCAGGATGTAAACGCAGAGCATGATCCTGAGGGACCATCGTACTCCTGAAAGTGCAAGTGACTCAGTCATGTCTTACTCTTTGTGACCCCGTGGACTGTCCATGGAATTCTCCAGGCCAGAATACTGGAGTGGGTAGCCTTTCCCTTCTCCAGGGGATCTTCTCAACCCAAGAACTGAACCAGGGTCTCCCACATTGTGAGCAGATTCTTTACCAACTGACTACACTCCTAGAGCTTTCCAAAGAGGAAGGAAACTCTGGCAACAATCAGAGGCAGTGTATCCCAAGACACCCCTCACTGCATCCCCCACAACCAGCCTTCTGCTGCTTCTCCCA
Source organism: Cervus canadensis (assembly GCF_019320065.1). Taxonomy (NCBI): domain Eukaryota; kingdom Metazoa; phylum Chordata; class Mammalia; order Artiodactyla; family Cervidae; genus Cervus; species Cervus canadensis. Next base: position 28,612,597 of record NC_057400.1, on the reverse strand, counting down.
TGCCATCTTTCAGAGCCCTTTACACAGTTAGCAAGGGACTCAAATGTGAAGGGTTGGCAGAGTTTGTGTCTGTTTCTGCCCTTCAGAATCTCTAGCTGGCTGTGTCCCGGGTTACACAAAGTAGATGTTGTTAGACAACGTGTTCCAGGACAGACTAGTCCATCAAAGATCACATAGCTTTTGGCCGATAAATCATATTGTTTTTATGAGTTTTATTTGAGTACATAAATCAAAAGCTGGTCAAAAAATAGCTTAATTACCTTTTGGTAGTGGAATTAGGAGGAGCAATGGAAAAGGTGGGTGAGAAAGAGAAAGAGAGAGAGAGAGTAGGAATCCCTGGTACTGCTGCTATATTGCAGGTCTGTCAACATTCCCATTACTGAGACCTCAGGAGACTGTAATTTAATGTAACTATAAAAATTTACCCTCTGAATTGAAAGTTGTCTTCTTGGAACTTAGTTTTCTGATAGTTTTCATTTTTTGAAGAGGGAGAAGGATTCACTCCCCTCCCCACCACACTAAAATTAGAAGAGAAACAGAAATCCTACTTCATTTGGCTATTTTTGAGAAACCTCTGAAATAATGTAATATAGTCTCGGAATTGAAGATTTTTCTATTTCCACAGCTCCTTTTATTTTTAAATTTTGTCCTAACTTACATCCTCTTCTTTGCTATCCAGAATGTATGTCTACATGTATGTATAAAATATAATTATTCTTTATATCAATGCTCTCGGTACCTCTTCTCCACTAAACAAACATTTGTCCCTTTCTGCAAGGAACTATGCTTTGGTCTCAGAAAAATAAAGAAGAATAAAATGTTCTCTGTCCTTAATAGAAAGGTTCTCTTCTCTTAAAGAAACATTTGGTTTGTTTTATATTTCTATGTTGGGTTTTAACCTTCTTAAGAGTAAAAACTTGCATTAAATGCATAAATGCACTTAACAAAGGCAAAACATAATGCAACCTTATAAAAAGCTTGTAAGTCTTCAAAAGTAGTGACTTTCTTTGGTGTCATTAATTTTCTCCCAACAACATTCCTTCCTTTAAGTCTTGTGTGAGCTCCAGAAGGCAACCAAGGTGTGATCTATAGTGTAATGGTCCCTCAAAGATGCATACATCCTAATCCTTGGAACCTGTAAATATGTTGCTTACAGGGCAAAGGGGAATTAATATTGCCAATTAGCTAACCTGATAATAGGGAGATTTTTCTGTTTTTTTCTGGATGGGCCCAATATAATCACAAGGGTCATCAAGAGCAGGAGAGAAGGAAACCAGAATTGAAAGAGACACATGTACTCCAATGTTCATCACAGCACTGTTTATAATAGCCAGGACATGGAAGCAACCTAGATGTCCATCAGCAGATGAATGGATAAGAAAGCTGTGGTACATATACACAATGGAATATTACTAAACCATTAAAAAGAATACATTTGAATCAGTTCTGATGAGGTGGATGAAACTGGAGCCTATTATATAGAGTGAAGTAAGTCAGAAATAAAAATACCAATATAGTATACTAATGCATATATATGGAATTTAGAAAGATGGTAACGATAACCCTATATGTGAGACAACAAAAGAGACACAGATCTATAGAACAGTCTTTTGGACTCTGGGAGAAAGCGAGGGTGAGATGATCTGAGAGAATAGCATTGAAACATGTCTGTTATCATATGTGAAACAGATCGCCAGTCCAGGTTCAATGCATGAGACAGGGTGCCCAGGGCTGGTGCACTATGATGACCCAGAGGGATGGGATGGGGAGGGAGGTGGGAGAGGGGTTCAGGATGGGGAACACATGTACACCCATGGCTGATTCTTGTCAATGTATGGCAAAAACCATGACAATATTGTAAAGTAATTAGCCTCCAATTAAAATAAATAAATTTAAAAAAAAGAAAGGATTCCTGCTGTCATTGTAAAACTTCATTACCAGTATGGATAGCCCACTTTTGAATTTCTTATATGTAAAAGAATAAACTCTAAGGTATTAAAAAAAAAAAGAGCAGGAGAGAGAAGCAGAAGGAGGGTCAAAGAGATATGATATGAGGATGCAGCCTTCCACTGTTTGCTTTGAAGATGGAGGAAGGGACTACAAGCCAAGGAAAATGGATGACCTCCAGAAGCTAGAAAAGGCAAGGAAATGGAGTCTCCCGTACAGCCTCCAGAAAAGAAGGTGGCTCTGCTGACACTTTGATTTTAACCCAGTGAGACACATTTTAGACTTCTAGCCTCCAGAACTGTAAGATCATAAATTTTCAGTCACTAAGTTTGTGGTAATCCATTGCACAAATGAAGCTAGTGGTGGTGATGAAATGCCAGCTGAGCTACTTCAAATCCTAAAAGATGCTTTTGCTAAAGTGCTGCACTTAGTATGTCAGCAAATGTGGAAAACTCAGCAGTGGCCACAAGATTGGAAAAGGTCAGTTTTCCTTCCAATCCCAAAGAAGGACAATGCCAAAGAAACTTCAAACTACTATACACTTGTGCTCATTTCACATGCTAGCAAGTTAATGCTCAAAATCCTTCAAGCTAGGCTTCAGCAGTACATGAACTGAGAACCTCAAGGTATACAAATTGGGTTTAGAAAAGGCAGAGGAACCAGAGATCAAATTGCCAATGTTTGTTGGATCATAGAGAAAGCAAGGGAATTCCAGAAAAACATCTACTTCTGCTTCATTGACTAGACTAAAGCCTTTGACTGTGTGGATCACAACAAACTGGAAAATTCTTAAAGGTATGGGAATACTAGACCACTTTACCTGTCTCCTGAGAAACCTATATGCAGGTCAAGAAGCAACAGTTAGAACTGGACGTGGAACAATGGACTGGTTCCAAATTGGGAAAGGAGTACATCAAGGCTGTATATTGTCACCCTGCTTATTTAACTTACATTCAGAATGCCTCATGTGAAATGCCAGGCTGGATGAATCAAGCCAGAATCAAGATTTCCAGGAGAAATATCGGCAACCTCAGATATGTAGATGGTACCACTCTAATGGCAGAAAGTGAAGAGGAACTAAAGAGCCTCTTGATGAGGGTGAAAGAGGAGGGTGAAAAAGCTGGCTTAAAACTGAATATTCAGAAAATGAAGATTGTGGCATCCAGTCCCATCACTTCATGGCAAATAGAAGGGGAAAAAGTGGAGACAGTGACAGATTTTATTTTCTTGGGTTCCAAAATCACTGCGAATGGTGACTGCAGACATGAAATTAAAAGATGCTTGTTCCTTGGAAGGAAGGCTATGACAAACCTAGACGGTCTATTAAAAAGCAGAGACATTACTTTGCCGTCAAAAGTCTGTATAGTCAAAGCTATGATTTTTCCAGTAGTCATGTATAGATATGAGAGTTGAATCATAAAGAAGGCTGAACACTGAAGAATTGAATTGAAGCTTTTGAATTGTGGTGCTGGAGAAGACTCTTGAGAGTCCCTTGGACAGCAAGAAGATCAAACCAGTTAATCCTAAAGGAAATCAACCCTGAATATTCATTGACAGAACTGATGCTGAAGCTCCAATACTTTGGCCATCTGATGTGAAGAGCTGACTCCTTGGAAAAGACCATGATGCTGGGAAAGATTGAAGGCAGGAGGAGAAGGGGGTGACAGAGGATTGGATGATTGGATAGCATCATCTGACTCAATGGACATACATTTGAGCAAACTCCAGAAGACAGCAAAGGACAGGAAGACTGGTGTGCTGGAGTCCATGGGGTCACAAAGACTCAGACATGACTGAGCGACTGAACAGCTACAACCAAACTGTACTAACAGTTATTGGAGTTTTCACTACCACATACTTGGAGACCAAATAATTTCTTTTAAAGAATATCCTTGGACTTCCTTAGTGGTGCAATGGATAAGAATCTGCCTGCCAATGCAGGGGACATGGATTCAATTCCTGGTCCAGGAGGATTCCACATACTGCAAAACAGCTAAGTCCATCACCACAACTACTGAGCTTGCACTCTAGAGCCCATGAGGCAAACTAATGAGCCCGCCTGCCACAACTATGGAAGCCTATGCACTGTAGGGCCCACGAACCGTAACTATTGAGCCCATATGTTGAAACCACTGAAGTCTGAGTGCCTCAAGCCTGTGCTCCATGACAAATGAAGCCACTGCAACTAGAGAGTAGCCCCTGCTAGCTGAAACTAGAGAAGAGCATAGGCAAGGCAATGAAGACATAGCACAGCTATAAATAACTAAAATTAAAGTGGGCAGTGTTGAATTGATGAATCAGTAGAAATGATGACTTTTATGAAATTTCAAACCTTGGGTAATATCTTTTTAATATTCTGTGTGATGAAATGGAAAGAATGCATGAAATAATTTCTGCTGTGTATCCACATGTGATCGTTGTTCTGAGGAAAAGCAAGTGTGCAGTTTAAGTTGCAAGCTGAACTAGTCACTTTTTTTTTTTTCATAGGATGGCATTTTAAATGTCAAGAATGATTGACAAACTGTTGTTATGCCAACTTGGGTATTTGGTACACATTTTCTTAAAAATTAACAAAGTGAACCTGCCAATTTACATAAAAACTGAGCATTTTTTGCCAGAGATAAAATTGAAGGTTTCAAGTAGAAATTAGAATTTTGGAAAACTTGTGTCTGCTAGTATGATCTTGACCACTTCCTAATCTTTAAAAGACTTTTCTGAGAAGATTGCTAGCAATAACACTAATGTGACTTTTTGGTAATGATGATGAAATATGTCAGTAAGAAGATCTAGTGACCCAGTGAATTAGTATTTTCTAGGTAACCAATGCATGCTGTCACAAAATCATTTATGGATCAGAGATCCATTTAAAGTTCAATGGATTTTAATGCAGTAGAAGACAAAATGTGCATTAATAGGGTTTCAGACTTTTATATCTCAGCTAAGCTTTAAGGTACTGCCACATGTTGTGTTTTGGGTACTATCAAAGAAGAACTTTCACAGATACGTGAGAAAACTATTAAGATTCTCTTTCCTTTTTCAATACCTGTGTGAGGCTCTATTATATATCTGTATCTTTATCTATCTATCTATACTTCAACCGAGATATTACAACAGATTGAGGGCAGAAGCATGTATGAGAATCCAGCTGTGTTCTAGTGAGTCTGGCCATTAAAGTGATTTGCCAAGATGTGAAATAATGCCACTTTTCTCACTGAATTGTTTGTTTTGGATAATATGGTTATTTTTAACAGGATCCCATATAGCTGTGAAAATGAATACACTAGCTCTCTCAATGTCTCTCTCAATGTAAACATAGACCTCTAAGAAGTAATATTGATCAGCAAATTACAGAGTGACATAATATTATTTATGTACATTTTAAAGCCACACCCACAAAACACATATATGTTGGGTTGAAATACATGAAATTGCATTCTTTAGGTCAAAAAAAAGTTGACTATCAACAAATTTATATTATTCAAGCTAAATGCATAGAGTTTTAAGAAATAACTTTTAGTTTATCACACTGAATTCCTCTGGGAACAAGATAGGCTGCCCAATGAGAAGAAACTTCAATTTTATCTCTAATATTTAATTTCTTTCATAAAAATGAGGGGAAAAGACAAAATACCCAAATACCAAAGCTGTAGGCTCTAAATGAGAGGTACTTTATTATTTTACCTTTGTATCCTAACAAATTATTTTTTAAACTAGAATTGTGACTTGAAGTGAGTCAAGAGGCAGTGTCTCTTTACTTGCAGTGTCCAAGGTATTGTAGGTGACATGCAAACATGCAAACACCCAATGGGAAGGCTGCTGGGAAACCTGCTGCCTTTACTCAAAGGACTAAATATGCTTAGAGTAGCTTCAGGTCCCTTGGCGGCCTGCTGTTGTGGGGAATATATCAGGATACACTCGATCAGGAATATAGATTTCTTTAAGTAAGTGTGTGTGCTTAGTTGTGTCTGACTCTCTGCAATCCCCTGGACTGTAGCGCACCAGACTCTATCCTTGGGATTCTCCAGGCAAGAATACTAGAGTGTGTTGCCATTTCCTCCTCCAGGAGATCTTCCCTACGGAAAGATTCTTTACCACTGAGCCACCTGGGAAGCCCATGGATTTTTTTCCATTTACATTGTATAAATCCCAGCATCTAATTAGGTTCACAAAGACTGACTTCCAATGCTGAGTGAAGGAGGATTTTTGTCTAGCAGAATCTTCATTTTAGCAAAGCTTAAAAATCCTCCACACTACCATTCTAAGAGGGCTCATTTGGATATTTTTCACCAGCACTGTAAAAGTTAGAATGATCAACTGGAAGTGGATAAATGGACTTATGATGTGTAAGTTGTAGATCATCAACGACACGTCAACTAATATATAATAAGCATCTTCTTTGAGTTGTACTGTTTTTCCTTTTGTTTGAATTGCTTTAAAAGTAGAATTTTAAATGGAATTCTCACCAAATTGAAAATGAATGACAAATAAATAATCATTTAAATCTTTTAAGTACGTACTACTTTCAGAGCTCTGGGAAGAGAGGAAAAAGGAAGATCTGACCAGGACCTTAAGAAAATCTCAGTCTGACTGGATAGCAAGAGCCCATACTCATGAAATTGCTATGAAATGAGCCACAGAAAGTCATAAAATTGGGTCTTGGTAACCAAGGTTGGAGAGGGCATTAATGCATCATAGAAAGACTGTGAAAGGAGCTTGAGAGGTGCTTGTTGAGGAACAGCTTCCCCAGGGATACGCGACCCACAGAGGACTGAAAACGGAGATAGTCCAATTTACCTGTGTGAGGAATGATTTACTGTGGGACTTGAGATTTTCTGCTGAATCTGTAGGTTCGTTCTGGAAGAAAGGATTGAGCTAGCAACACAGAGTGATTCACGGCTGAGGTTTGACTCTTGCAAATGAGTCGGGAAATATGAGGAGTGTGAAATATAGCAGGTGATGGCTAAATAGTTCAGGGATGGTTATTGTTATTAGAATGTGTGAGGCAATTTTCTATTTATAGCATGCTGTTCTGAGCGTTTTTTCAACACCTACCTCCATCTGAAGAACTCCATGTGACATCAAGCTAGAAAGCCACTCATCTACGTGAAATTACATAGGGGATTTCAGTGGAGCTTCAAATTATTCACATTTCAATGACATTTCCTCATGAATGATATGGGACTGCTTATAGCCAGCAGTTAGACAGTGACACTGAAATGTGCTCTGAAGAGGGCCCTTGATACTTCAGGTTTTTATTTCTCTAGGTTATGGCCACACCAAAGTAGAATCTTCAGCAAGTCTCTGCCCTTCTCTTGCCCTGCTCTAGCTTAAATTGACCCAAATGAATCTCCTTTTTTTGTAGTGTATCTGAAGAACATCTTCTTATTCTTAAGTCATCTTCATCTTCTTGGTTCAGCATCCAGATAGATTACTTGTTTTCTAATTAATTCAGTCATTCATTTATTTAAAATGTGTTGAGTAGTATGCTAGATGCAGTTAAATATAAATAAGAAGTTTAGCATCTAATGAAGGAGATAACAAACATCCTCAAATAATCATAAACTGGAATGAGAAGTGTCATATCAACTAAGAACAAGGAGAGTTCAGAGAAGGGTGATGGTGAAGGGGAGGGAAATGTAAGAAGAAGATAATAGAGGAGGTGATATTTGAAAGACTTACAGTAGAAGCAAGACAAAGGTATGAATCCTCTGACCAGGTTTATGGTTTGGTGGTCCTTCACACTGATGGTTTTAAAAATATTTGCTCAACATCTGTTTAGTGGAAGAGAATAAGACCCACATGAGCCTTTTCTGTACTGCCTACCAAGACTCTCTAGTTTCAAGATTGTCCACCCTATTTAGCAGGATAAAAGCCCTGCAGTTACCTGGACCCACTCCGTCTGGAAGGCAGTCTAGCCACTTGCTTGTGTGATTATTCACGCTTACCTCTGCCAATGCCCCCACTCCCAAGCGGCTTTATTAAATTATTCCTTCTTAACACATACAGTGCTACTTCTGAATGGAATTCTGGTAGAACACTGTTTGCTCCGTTTCAGTACACACTTGAGCACTCTTAGAGTAGTTGACATCTGGCCCTCCCCCTAATCTAGCTCTGGGAAGAAACAACAGACTGAGCAAAGGTACAGAGGCTGGAGAGCTTGGGGGTAACATACTGGAAAATGAGCTGTCACTTGGGAAAGAGAAGTGGGAGAAACTAGGACAAAGAAAGGGGCATCAGCATGTAGATACCTTTAAAGGCTGGTTGAGTCTAAGAGTTGGACTCGACCTCTGCTGCTCACTAGTCGTAGTAAGGTACTGAAGGATAATGAGATGGGACTATGAATTAAATAAATGGATTTGTAGTTTTAGGATTATTTTTTGGTTAGTAAAAGGTACTAGTGGACTTAAAGATGTATAAAAGTTATGCATTTTGGTTATAATTTTTCTTTATAAATCCATATGTTTCAAAAATTTCTATAACCACCAATAATTGCAATTGTGGTTTATATTTTGCTGTTTCTATCTAGTTCTATTTCTTTGTGTGTGTGCTTATATGGTTGAGATTACACTATATGCAATTTATTTTTAGTTTTTATACTTAATACAACAGCAATAATGTCCCATATTATTAAAAATCCTTTGTGAACATTGTTTTTTATTGGCTATACAATATTTTGTGGAAATATTGTTTCTTCAAACTTTTTTTCTGTTATCCAGCATTTAGGTAATATATTTATTATTACCTAGTGTTATAATTATTTTATTAAGATTCATTTGGCAGCAATATGATTTGGGGAAGGAGGTTATGTTACACAAATAACACATGACTGGAAATGGAAACCAGTGACAGGAAGAGGGTTCAGTGATTCAAGGCCTAAATTGGGTAGCAACAAAGGAAAGGAATAGAAGAAATCAAATGGATTATTGTTACCTTCTCAGGCTTTGATTTTCTTAAGTCTTGGACACTAGGTTCTCTCCCTCCTTTGCATCTGTGAGCCCTTATTTACATGTTTGTTTAGTGAATGAATGAATGAGCAAATGAATGGTAGGCTTTGGTGGTACTGCTGTTGCTAAGAACCATCACATACCCTCCATTCTAAATAAGTTTCTTGCTCATATGGCCTTCTCAAAGAAAATGTTATCCATCTTTGGCAACTGTTATCCAAACAGTCCCAGTGCACCAATTCCCTCTGGCTTGTCTGATATATTTATTTATTTTAGAAACAGAACACCCATGAAAACAAAAACGTGGTTAATAAAGCAGTCAGTATATTTGCTTCTCTCTTTAAATATTTCTTATTTACTTCTGGTTAATAGGAAAATATTTATAAGAATTCCCTATAATGTGCCCAGCATTGTGCTCAGTGCTTTGACAAGTAAAGTGTGTATTCTGGTTGTGCACAATGTATATTTCAGTTGTGTAGCAAAAACTAACATGCAGGAATAAAAAGAGAGTATGATTAGAGATAGTGTTTAGTTGAGAATGCATTTACTGTGTGCTGAAGCTTAGAGGCAAATGGGATAGGAATATTGGTAAACACAATAGAAGGCAATGCAAATTTTATTAACTAAATCGAATCTCTGTCACTACTGTGATTTTGCCTAATTCCATAAAATGGAGGCAGGCAACAGCTGGTCCCCACTTGTTGTGTAGTAGGTCCTTCTTTACTCCCTGTGATAAATGGAGAGCCCTAAACTCATTTAACCAGTGATTTACCCCATATTCTCAGCTGAGATGTTGGCCTGCATATACAATCCCAGAGAGAGAGAGACCTATACCTAAGACTTGCTATAATCCATGTGAGTAATCAATATTTACTGGCGCAATGATCTCACTCTGGAAAATAATGCTTATGAGCTAATTGAGCTAATGAGACTATGTTAGCTATTGGTGTACTGAAAGTGATGCCAGAGTAATCTAATTCCTATTGGCTCCTGGATAACCTTCAATTTAAAGGTACTGGCATTAAGAAATGTTAAACTAAGTATGCCCAAGTGTGCATAGTATGTACTCTTTAAGTGGCAAGATTGGCTATTAGAAAGACATAATGATTCTTTACAGCAGAAATTCTTCATCTGGGGTCCATGGATAGAATTCAGGAGTTCTGTGGACTTGGATTGAAAGGAAAGTACACCTTGATTTTCCATAATTTCTAATAAAATTTAGCATTTCCTATCATTATGAATATAGGCAACTAATTACAATAGTATTCAAGGTACCTGTGATGCAGCCATTAGTAGAAACCACAGATATTTTTGTATCACATTACAGTTATTTCCTATATCATGATGTATTATTTACATTCAAAATTACTTCAAAAACATGACAATTATCAGATCTGTAAATCTATTTTGTTATTTTATATATTACTAAAGAGTATATTGCTATACCATTAATTTGTTTTTTAACATTTTTATGTTAGTATTTAAATTTAATTGGTTTCCTTTCTATTCCTATGTTTTATTTTATGCTTTTAAAAACATTATTTTTGGAAGGAATCACAGACTTTACATGACTGAAAAGGGGTCTATGCACAAAAAGATTAGGGGCCCTTTCTTAGAAGGAGGACCTTGCAGCCTTCTTTTGCCTATAGAAACTTTGCTACTTGAAATACAAATTCTTTCTGTTTTTCTGACACAGGGGGATCCTACCAGCCCTTTTCTATGGGGGAGAACTTGGAGTGGTTCTGCTGTCAGTTTACACAGTGAGATCTTACACCATATGTAACTCTAGAGGCTGGAGAGATGACACTCTGCCAAAATGGTTGGGAAACATGGAGAAACAGAGAGCTGGTGGCTGGACCATCTTACAAGAAGTGACTTCTGTAAAATTGTATTGCCTTGCAGACCGCTGCCTTTCCTCCTTGGCTATTCTGCTTCTGGCCTTCCATCATATTAACAAAAATTTTAAACAAATATACTAGCAAAACATAGGGATGCAGGAGCCAGCCTTTCTTCCCAGCTATCTGGTTCAGCTGAGAGATGGTAGTTGAATGCAAAAGGAAAACCACACGGTCGGGGCCAAATGTTCGTTTCATCTCTGAATTTGAGCCTTCATTGGCAGTGTGACCTGAGTAAGCACACATTGTCTGTAGACTGTGTTTTCCTTGTAGTAAGACCAGAGGCCAGCTGTGATTCTGACTGGGTCCTGAGGGCTGGAAAATATGGAACAGTTCTTCAGAGCTAAAGTTTTGCTCCTTTAGGTCTGATCCTCTGACAGCACAGACATGTGATAAGAGGAATCAGGAGAATGGCTGGAACTTGGCTTCTCAGCAGCCTCTTGGATGATGACCTGGAATGTTGCAGGGCCTGCTGTGTGAGGAGGGAACACAGGGAGGCCCTTTCTGGTACTAGCTTCCTTGGTTGGGTCTTTGAAGGTGAAATGAACCATTTAGCCTCAGTTGAAGCAGTGCAGATTCCATTTCACAGAGATCTTTGGAAAGAAAACTCCTTACCACCCATGCTCTTGCATGGCTGATCTGTGTCAATGTGTAGGGGCAGGTTGCAAAAGGGTCCGAGCATAAGCCTGATTCAAGTAGTGATTATTTTCTTTAATGCTTACTTTACTTTCTATAGCCCATCTCCTTATTTATTTATTTATTTTTTCATTACTTCTGCTGATTTTAAAAATTGTGCACTCAGTTCTGAGGATGAAAATAAGGCTGTTGGATAAGGTTTTATAGCCTAAGCTGGGCAAGTAGACTGAGTGCAAAGGAAAAAGGTACAGCATTTGAGCGTAAGCTTCCAGTTTATAGGGTAGAGTTGTGAAAATGTGTGGCTACTCAAGCTGCATAACAATTTATTACAGGTTTAAAATACTTATAGTAAATAGTTCATGGTGACATCTTGACTCCATAAACATAGATCTCAGTGGTTTGAGCAAATAGCTCTAATTCCTTTCCACATCTGAAACCAGACCCCTCTTTTTGAGAACTGCATCCCTGCTTTTGAATTCCAAGAGAGGGAACTGCTTGTGAACTCTTTGACTGGTTTTCAGTTCAGTTCAGTTCAGTCGCTCAGTCATGTCTGACTCTCTGTGACCCCATGACCTGCAGCACGCCAGGCCTCCCTGTCCATCACCAACTGCCGAAATCTACTCAAACCCATGTCCATTGAGTCAGTGATGCCATCCAACCATCTCATCCTCTGTGGTCCCCTTCTCCTCCTGCCCTCAATCTTTCCCAGCATCAGGGTCTTTTCAAATGAGTCAGCTCTTCGCATCAGGTGGCCAAAGTATTGGAGTTTCAACTTCAACATCAGTCCTTCCAATGAACACCCAGGACCAATCTCCTTTAAAATGGACTGGTTGGATCTCTTTGCAGTCCAATGGACTCTCAAGAGCCTTCTCCAACACCACAGTTCAAAAGCATCAATTCTTCGGTGCTCAGCTTTCTTTATAGTCCAACTCTCACATCCATACATGACTACTGGAAAAACCATAACCTTGACTAGACGAACCTTTGTCAGCAAAGTAATGTCTCTGCTTTTTAACATGCTGTTTAGGTTGGTCATAAGTTTCCATCCAAGGAGTAAGTGTCTTTTAATTTCATGGCTGCAATCACCATCTACAGTGATTTTGGAGCCCTAAAAATAAAGTCAGTCACTGTTTCCACTGTTTCCCCATCTATTTGCCATGAAGTGATGGGACCAGATGCCATGATCTTAGTTTTCTGAATGTTGAGCTTTAAGCCAACTTTTTCACTCTCCTCTTTCACTTTCATCAAGAGGGTCTTTAGTTCTTCACTTTCTGCCATAAGGGTGGTGTCATTTGCATATCTGAGGTTTTTTATATTTCTCCCGGCAACCTTGATTCCAGCTTGTGCTTCCTCCAGCCCAGTATTTCTAATGATGTACTCTTCATATAAGTTATGTAGCCAAAAGATTCTTCTATTAGAAGTTCTCTAGTTCTGTGGGACTCACTAGGAACATTCTGGCTGTTCTTAAAGCATGAAGGCCTTAATTTAGCAGAATCTTTAGTTGATTGCAATTTTTGTATAACCTACCGTTTGGAGAAAACGGTCAATATCAATGAAGTACCTACTGTTGCTTCATTCAAGAAACTACCTTTCATATTACAATTTGAGATCAGTGAAAATTTTGTTTAATCTCCTATACCTGCTATTTAATGACTGTACTTTATGACCATGATCAACATTCAAGAATGACCAAAGGCACAGTAAAGGCTTGAATCATTAAAGAGCCGGCAAGGTCTAAAAACAGTAAAGTCAGAAACTCAATATTTTGTTGCTTAACAACCCTGATTATCAAATCTCATATTGAATATGATGATTGATTTAAGTTTTACAATCCTTTAGAAAAGGAGCTAAATCTTGCTAAGCTAACTGTTTAAATGGAATGATCTAACCTTCCATATAGCATGAAAGACAGTATATTTAAGCTTTAGGTATGTTTTGAGAGTCCCTTGGACTACAAGGAGATCAAACCTGTCAGTCCTAAAGGAAATCAACCCTGAATATTCATTGGAAGGACTGTTGCTGAAGCTGAAGCTCCAATACTTCGGCCACCTAATGTGAAGTGCCAGCTCATTAGAAAAGACCCTGGTGCTGGGAAAAAGTGAAGGCAAAAGGAGAAGGGGGCAGCAGAGGATGAGACGGTTAGATAGTATCACCAACTCAGTGGACAAGAATTTGAGAAAACTCCAGGAAAAAGTGGAGGACAGAGGAGCCTGGCGTGCTACAGTCCACAGGGTCTCAAACAGTTAGACACGACTTAACCACTGAACAACAACAACAGCATTTTGCAGGCTGTAAATTAAACTTAGATTTAGTCACCTGTGAAGCTAAGGAATTGATATCCATTCCATTCTTAATTTATTTAACTTGCATATTTTGTAGAATAGAAGAAAATTATGCTGAGGAAATAGTCAACTGACTAAAGAAATAACCATGAGCATAGGTTTTTAGCTTCAGAATGAGAAAGCTTCTGGAAAGGAAATAAAAAAGTGAAGCAAACTTTTTATCATTTTAAGTATCTGACCTTTATTCTCCTGTGGCAGCAGTGGTAGGCTGAGAATACTCTTCTGCTTTTTGGTGCATGTAATTCCCATAATTATTGATAGGATTTCTGGAATTTAACACTGTAATCACTAGATCTGGTCTGGACTAGGAGTGGTATGAGATTTGTTTATTATTTAATTTTGCTTGAGACTTTGCAGGAATATTATTCACAGCTCTGGACTTTCTTTTTTCATCTGCATAGCATCTCTTTTTTCATCTGCATAGCATCTCTCTCAGCCTCATTATTTTATGCCTGTTACTGGATGAGTCATAAAATCAAATGCAAAATGTTCTAGTTTGCACCTCTGGACAGAGGAGCCAGTGTATAGTTCAGTGAAATGAGGCAGCAAGACTCATACTTTTGTGCAAAATATACAAAAATACATACCTTTGTAAATATACTTAAAGTTTTAGGTCTGGTGGTTTAATAGAGCCTTTAAGTTCATGAACAATATGAAGAGAGACTTGAGATACAGAAGTTAAAATGAATGTTGCAACTCCATCTAATAGAGTATATGACTTTAGTCAGCTCTCATTTCACATTCTGACTCCTTGTTTCCCTGCCATTCATCTTGGGCACTGAGCTGGGGTTTTATTCCAGAGCAACTGAGCCATGTCTCTTGCACTGTCTATTGTCATTCTGTATCTCGAGGGGATATTGTTCTTTTTGCCCATTTTGAAAGTGAAAGTTGCTCAGTCACGACTGGACACGACTGTCCAACTCTTTGCCACCCCATGGACTATACAGTCCATGGATTCTCCAGGCCAGAATACTGAAGTGGATAGCCTTTCCCTTCTCCAGGGGATCTTCCCAACCCAGGGATCGAACCCAGGTCTCCTGCATTGCAGGAGGATTCTTTACCAGCTGAGCCACAAGGGAAGCCCACTTTGGAAATCAGTAAATCCTACTCTCCTCAAATCAGATAAGGACAGTCAAATGCAGGTTTATAAAAAGTGCTAATTTCCCATTCATTCTGCAAATACTTATTAGTAAGTCGGATACTGATATATATGCTGAGAATACAACCTTGAACAAAATGGACACAATTCCTGCCCTTGTGGAACTTGTGATCTACTTGGGAAACAGATGTTAATTAAATGAAAATTCTATAACTTCAGATTGTTGTAAGAACTGTAGAGGAAAAATATAAGGTATACTCTTTGATTGAAGATTATAATTGATGCTAGTTTGGGAAGTCAGGAAAAGTGTTTCTGAGAATGACACTAAGATGATTTAAAGGATGAATAAAAATTAGCCAAGGAATAAGTTGGAGAGAAGATTGCTCCAGGCAGATAAGCTCTAGAATAAAGGCCCTGGGGAGGGGAGGAACTGGGAGCATTCAAGGAATGGAAAGGCAGCCAGTGTGGCAGAGCATGGTGCGTGTGGAGGGGCTGAGGGCTAAGGGACAAGTCTATGGGCAGGGGCCAGGTGTGGTCCATTTTAAAGGTTTTATGTTTTCTCCTAAGAAGAATAACAAGCCATTGTAAACTTAAGTAGAGGAATTACACAATTGGATTGAAGTAGCTGAAGACCACCCTTGCTACTATGTGGAAAGTCAGTTGGAAGAGGAGGCAAGTATGAAAAATGGAGTAAAACTTCTTTAATTTGAGCTAAGATTGCAGCAGCTTGGGCTACAGAAGCAGTACAAAAATGGGCAAGAGTTAATAGTTTCAGATATATTTTGTCAGTAAAGTAGACAGAACTTGAAATGGCTTGGATAAGGGGATAAGGATGAAGGGGAACTTTCATCCCCTTCATTAGTACAATTAAGTGGGTAGAAAATATTCCATTTATCAAAATAGGAAGGCTGGAGTTGGGGCAAATTGGAGAGGAAATAAAAATTTATTTTTACTCTTTTATGGTTGAAATGTATTTGAGACGTAGTGGTGATGTTAAAGAATTAGTTGGATATAAGGATCTCTGTTTAGGAGAAGGAAGACATTCAGAAGAATATGGTGTCACAGACAGAGCGAAGAGAACATTTCAACAAGAAGAGAGAAGTCAGCTTTGTGGAATGTGGTTGGTAGTTTAGTAAGATGAGAAGTTAATAATTTTGAGGTAATTGGTGACTTTAGTGAGAATAATTCTGGAAGCAGAGATAGGACTTAGATTACAGTAGGCAAAATAGTAACTGAAAACTTGCAGATGTTCAAATGGATTTAGAAAAGGCAGAGGAATCAGAGATCAAATTGCCAACATTCATTGGATAGTAGAAAAAGCAAGAGAATTCAAGAAAAACATCTGGTTCATTGACTATGCTAAAGCCTTTGACTGTGTGGATCACAACAAACTGTGGAAATGTTTTAAAGAAATGGGAATACCAGACCACTTTACCTGCCTCCTGAGAAACAACAGAACTGGACGTGGAACAACAGACTGGTTCCAAATTGGGAAAGGAATACCTCAAGGATGTATATTGTCACCTTGCTTACTAACTCACACGAAGAGTACATCATGCAAAATGCCAGATTGGATGAAGCACAAGCTGGAATCAAGATTGCCAGGAGAAATATCAATAACCTCAGATATGCAGATGACACCACCCTTATGGCAGAAAGCAAAGAGGAACTAAAGAGCTTCTTGATGAAAGTGAAAGAGGAGAGTGAAAAAGCTGGCTTAAAACTCAACATTCAAAAAACTAAGATCATGGCATCTGTTCCCATCACTTCATGGCAAATATTTGGGGACACAGTGGAAACAGTGAGAGACTTTATTTGGGCTCCAAAATCGCTGCAGGTGGTGATTGCAGCCATGAAATTAAAAGACGTTTGCTCCTTGGAATGGAGAAGGCAATGGCACCTCACTCCAGTACTCTTGCCTGGGAAATCCCATGGACGGAGGAGCAAGGTAAGCTACAGTCCGTGGGGTTGCTAAGAGTCAGACACGAATGAGCGACTTCACTTTCACTCTTCACTTTCATGCACTGGAGAAGGAAATGGCAACCCACCCCAGTATTCTTGCCTGGAGAATCCTAGGTACGGGAGCGTGGTAGCCTGCCGTCTATGGGGTTGCACAGAGTCGGACACAACTGATGTGACTTAGCAGAGGCTCCTTGGAAGAAAAGCTATGATAAACCTAGACAGCATATTAAAAAGCAGACACATTACTTTGCCAACAAAGGTCCGTCTAGTCAAAGCTATGGTTTTTCCAGTAGTTATGTATCGATGTGAGAGTTGGACTATAATGAAAGCTGAGCACTGAAGAATTGATGCTTTTGAACTGTGGTGTTGGAGAAGACTCTTGAGAGTCCATTCGACTGCAAGGATATCCAACCAGTCCATCCTAAAGGAAATCAGCCCTGAATATTCATTGAAAGGATTGATGCTGAAGCTGAAGTTCCAATACTTCAACCACCTGATGCGAAGAACTGACTCATTGGAAAAGACCCCGATGCTGGGAAAGATTGAAGGCAGGAGGAGAAGGGGATGACAGAGGATGGCATCACCAACTCAATGGACATGATTTTGAGCAAGCTCCAGAAGATGGTGATGGACAGGGAAGCATGGCATGCTGCAGTCCATGGGGTTGCAAAGAGTCAGACATGACTGAGTGACTGAACTGAACTGAACAGTAAATGGGCAGTGAAGTAGTGGATAGAGAATGCACAGAAAACCTTTCAGGGAAAGATTGGCTGTGGAGGGAAGCA
Source organism: Cervus canadensis (assembly GCF_019320065.1). NCBI lineage: Eukaryota > Metazoa > Chordata > Mammalia > Artiodactyla > Cervidae > Cervus > Cervus canadensis. The sequence goes on along the minus strand of NC_057400.1, from coordinate 28,594,987 downwards.
GAGAGGAGTGGTCTCAGGTGAGGCTTGTGAGTCAACAAGAAAGGACTTTTCAAAAGATGGGAGATACTAGAGCAAGTGTGAATCCTGATGGGAATGTGCAGGAGAGAGAAAACATTTGAGGATGTAGGAGAGAAGGTTAGTAATGGAGCAGCCTCTTTGAGAAGGTGGGAGGGGTGATAGATGGAGAATGAATCATGCCAGGATGCCACAGTCACGGACTGAGATTTTGCTAGGCAGGAGTTATAGAAGCACAGAGGGGCAAGGGATTTTCAGCTATTTTCCAAGATGTAATTTTAATGATAGATCAAAGATTTTAATCCAGGTAAGAAGGAAAAGAGAGGACATGAGGATCTTAATGAATAGAGAGAAGTGAAGTCAGTTGATCTGCAAAGTGAAGGCAATGAACTACCATAGAGAATAGTAGACAAAGTCCCTGCCTTGGACATTGGTTTCACCCATGCATGTCTAAGTTCTTTTTGTTCAAGTTCCCTAACTTTTTTTTTTTGCATTATGTATTGCAAAATATCTTTAGAACTCCCCAAAAAAAATTATTATGCTTCCAAACTAGAGAAGAAGAGTGAAAAAAGTCAGCTTATTTTAGGTTTCACTTAGTCTTCCTTCCCATCTTAACAAACTTCTTTTTGGTCCAAGGAACATTGATTATTTATATGTGTTTGTTGGAGAAAAATGTTTATTGGAATGTCAGGATCTGTTTTCTTACTTCTGCTTCTAGTTCAGTACCTGACTTTATGTACTCCAAGCAGTAAACTCTATGTATAAATTACATTTTTATGCTTTAACTATATACACCTTCTAGGCCCAAATGTATTTCTTGGTTGAGATCAAACTGTGTCTTAATTTTTAAAGATTTTTTACAATTGGTTTCTTCCAAAACTAGGTCCTTGAACTTCATGCTTACATTTAATTATTTTTTGAGTGCCCGTCAACTGACAGTATGCTTGATGCTAAGAATGAGGAAGTAAAAAAAACTAATTTGCCCCAGAGAAGGCATGCATGCATATCACAATTCCTGTGGTATGTAGCTTGTAGCATGTAAATGCTCTAAGTAGGTGCCTATCAGAGGGTGAGATGGTTGGATGGCATCACCAACTTGATGGACACGAGTTTGAGCAAGCTCTGGAAGTTGGTGATGGACAGTGAAGCCTGGCCTGCCGCAGTCCATGTGGTCGCAAAGAGTCGGGCACAACTGAGCAACTGAACCTAACTGAACTGAGGCTACTTATCAAAGACTAAAGGAACACCCAGGAAAGGAGCAATTGATTCTCCCTTGGCAGAGCAGTTAGAAAAGGCTGACCAAGGAAGGGATTTTTAAGAAAGGCTCTAAGGGCTTCCCAGCTGGTGCTATTGGTAAAGAACCTGACTGCCAATGCAGGAGTCTTAAGAGACTTGGGTTGGATTCCTGGGTTGGGAAGATCCTCTGGAGGGTCTGTTGTGTCCGACTCTGTGTAACCCTATGGACGGTAGCCCCCCACCCCCCTCCACAGGCTCTTCTGTCCATGGGGATTCTCCAGGCAAGAATACTGGAGTGGATTGCCATGCTCTCCTCCAGGGGTCTTCCTGACTCAGGGATCAAACCCATGTCTCTTGTGTCTCCTGCATTGGCAGTCCAGTTTTTTTTTTTTTTTTTTTTTTTACCACTAGTGTCACCTGGGAAGCCTTAAATGGTAAAGACATGAATATAAATGATAATGTTGCAACATGGAGAGGAATCTGTTGTGGTTTGAGACTAAGTTGCATGGATTGAATTAGGAAAGTTTGGCTTGAGCATATTCTGAAGAGATTTATAGGTCAAAGTAATATTTGCATATTATTCTATTGGATAGAAAGCTATTAAAGGTTTTTAAATAGAGGACTGATTTGATCAGTTGCTTTTCTTTCTCTGTTTCTTATTTTCCTTCTAGTCAGTATATTTCAGTTAAGCAGCTACTTTTCACCTTAGTAAAAAATTGTCCCTCAGAACTGACAACCACTAAGCTCTAGATGCCTCAGTTTGCACTGCTGATGCTGCCAAGTCTGATGTCCCCATTGTCCCTTCATCTCTGCTGCCAGAGAAAGTGGACCTTCTCATCAGAGAAGTACTACCTAGTCCCAGAATAATTTCCCACCATTCCTGCTTCTTTGAGTCAAAATAAGTGACTCAAAGTGGGTGAATCTGTCTACATTTGATTATGTGGCTACACCCTAGGGGATGATGAATGTCCCACATTTCTAGTTTCCATACTGGGAGGCTAGACTCTCTGCCTTGCACCAAGATTCATAAAGGGAGAGACTCTCCACATATAAGTAGGGCTACAAATAATGATCAAAAAAATAAAAATAAGGGGGACCACCAGAGAAATCTCCCTAAAAAAGAATAAATAAGGACAAATGTTCACTAGTTACCTTTTATAGATGAGAAAAGTAACTTGTCCAAGGCCACAGTGGTGTAAAGTAGTGGAGGCAGGACCTGAATTCAGAAAGTCTGATTCCAGAACTCATATTTTGACTGCTATGCCATATAGTTAATCTGGAAGGTGATAAAGACTTTGATAAAATGTGTACATAGGTGATAGTGAGGTACTGCAGAGAGGGAGGATATCTTTGGCTGTAAAACAGAATGAAATTAATGGGTCTATACCAGAATTGAGCTCATTGGTCTTATTTGGACTGATGACATTTTCCTGGGGGACCCAAGTTGTTGTAGCATAGTCAGGAACAGATCCAAAAAGTGCTTGTTCAGTTTAGAGTGTTTAGTTAGGACAAGTTAACTTCGGCACCATAGCCCAATATTCCTGAGACTGATTCCTGGCAACCATGGTGTCTGTTGATCTATTCCTCCCTAGATCTTTGCACTTTCCAGCTTCACTCCTTGGATGCCAAACCCCCTGCTCCCATGACTGGCTTTTATGTAATATTCTTCTTGGTCACTGAGAGAATCAGTACTCGAGAGAATATTTACAGAGTCTTTTCTGGGAGAACAAACATCAATTTCTGTCACATATATACACACTAGATGTAAAAACAAGAATAATAAATATATGTAATTTTAGATAGAGCCAAATCTGGCCATCATATGCTTCTAAGAAATGATTCTTTTTTCAAATAAATCTTGGATGTTTTGGATCCTCTGATGAAAATAAGTAAATTGAAAATTTTTTTGTAAACACCAGTCAGAATGTTGCAATAAGTCTTCTAAGCTACACAAGCAATTATATAATTTCTGTGTTTGTTTGTTTGTTTTTTTATCTTGAAAAACAAAGCCGAAGGAGATTTTTGGGATTAGTCCCTGTACTTTACCCATTTACAAAGTTATGCCCTCTCAGCAGTGACTTTCTTTTAGGTTTGTGGAGTGTGATACCTTTCCTCTGGGATTGGATGCGGGTTTCCAAAGCATCTTTCTTTCCTTATTTTTAACCTCATGGAATTATCCAGCTATGAATGTAAAAATTTCTTACATTGTTCTTTCTCTACCTGGAAGCCCATAGTCTCTGGGCTTCTAGTTAAATTTTGGAACAGTAGGAGTTCTAGTTAAATCTTTTAAATTCAAGACCATTGCCGAATGTTTTGCAATAATAAATACTTCTTATTCCCTTTGTAAGCAGTTGTCCTTGTGGAAATCAGAAGGTTCCTGGCACTTGAGGAAAATATATACTTAGACATCAAATACTCATGAAATCATTATTCTTTAACACTATGAGATTCATTAGTGTTGCTCATGGATCTGAAGACAGCTTTTTCCTTTTCTCTCAGCCACTGCCAATGTTTATCTCTCATTTTTTCTGTTTCCCACAATTATCCACCTCTAAACATTATCAGAATTGTCCCCAGGCGTCTAAACTTTAAATGAGATCGTAACTTTTCCATTTGGGCTTGTTTCATTAAACAAATATGTGGGTGCTACATGATTTTGCAGCAGATACTATTTATGTGGGAGTTGGATTTGTACTGTGTTTACAGCTAAAGAGAAAAAAATTCAACACTTTATTGGACATGTACTAGCATGTGGGTGAGGTTGAAGAAAATAATTGAGTGGTGAAATCAAACACATGCCTGGGAAAATATTCCTTTCTGATGGAACATGCAGGAAAGGCCAACAGCTGGCACACATGGAGGTCTTTAAGGGTTAGCCTCCTTTTTCAGAATGTTCCTTCAGAATGCTCAACCTCCTAACTGGTGTGCATTGCTCCAAAGGAATTCGAGGCAAAATTCTGTCCATTTCAAAGCAAGACATTTTACCACAAAACAAAAACCATGTGTCTTTATTCCATTTTATATGATCTCTCCCACACCTCTAAAAGGCATTTATCTATCTGTCATCTCTCTCTCCATCTCTCTACATACTTCCATCCATCCCTTTATTTATTTTCAGGGTATGAAGCATGCTTAACATTTCTGATCATTTTTGGGGGGTAATCTCTCTGTAAACTACCACATTCTGGTAGTTTTAACACTGACTGTTTAACACAGTCCTGAGATCAAGGACTTGCAGGGCTTGTTCACTGCTTTATTCCCCGTCCTAGAATAGGGCATGGCACAGAGCAGCTTCTCATTAAATACTTATTGAATTAATCAATGAGTGATTTGCTAATGATACTTGTACAGAATAGCATGCTTTTCTTTCTCTCACATTGACTTCAAATGGAAACATCTCAGAAATCTGAAAATATCTCTACCATGTAGGTTATCTTTTGTGAACAATCTTCAAAGAAGAGAAATAAAATATAATAATTATATAATTTTGCTCTGTGGAATCAGTGGACCTCAACTTAGCCATCAATTTAGGCAGGCAAAATCCATCTCCATATTTTCTCCCCATTTCCAACTTCCACCCCAAATTAGAAGAATCTATAACTTTCCAAAGTATATACTTTGGGCACCTGATGCAAAGAACTAACTTATTTGAAAAGACCCTGATGCTGGGAAAGACTGAAGGCACAATTTTCAGTCTTCAAAGGAGAAGGGGATGACAGAGGATGAGATGGCTGGATGGCATCACCAACTCGATGGACATGAGTTTGAGTAAACTCCAGGAGTTGGTGATGGACAGGGAGGGCTGGTGTGCTGCAGGCCATGGGGTCGCAAAGAGTCAGACACTACTGAGCGACTGAACTGAACTTAAGGAAGCCTATCACCTGAAAAATCTTACTATTTTTTTCTTTTTTTGATGAGAGCTTTTTATCTTATTTATGTTAACTTTTCCCTCTCTTTCTCTCTTCCTTCCCTTCTTCCATGCTCCCAACATGTCTGCCTCTTCCTTCTTTCCTTCCTCCCTCCCCCACTCCCTCCTACCTCCGTCCCTCTCACTCTTTCTTGATTTTCAAGTAGTACCAGAGTAAACAGTAGCTTTATACATCAAAACCTCTTAGATTAACAGGCTATAATCTTCAATTTTCCAGGTAAAACAATGTGTGTCAGTCTTTTTTGCTGAATATTAATTTACAACTGTTGAAATGTCTTTAGTCTTTATATGCACAATTCTTTTTTGAAGTGGATTACTGGTTGAATATATTACTTTGGGGAGAGTGAAAATGGGATTCTCTGTGTTCAGCAGATTGTTTAACCCAATATATGCTGAGAATTGTGTGAAGAGCAAATAAATTTTCAAAAATAAATAATAAAGATGAAGGAGACTACATTTTTAGCTTGGAGGTCAAGTTGTGGCAACTAAAGTTAATCTTATAGAGTAAAAGAGTATAGAACATTGTATAATTCACCAGAAGGGTTAGACTTATAATCAGCAGTGCCTTTAAAACTCTTCAGATATGGGAAGAAGTAACTGTGTGGCTGGAATGAATTGCCAGGGAAGCTGCTGCGACTTAATTGTATGAACCATGTGGTTCTAAATAGTGTTCTAATTCTAGGGTTTAGTTCCTCATAACCCTGGAGGTAGTGTATTGCCTGGTATAGGTTGCTGATTGAATATTATAAACCTGTTCTCTGAAGACTATGAGTGTGTTTGGGGAACTCTCAGAGGTAAGGTGGTTGAGTTGAGGGGCAAGGTTACTGGGAATACTATTATAATAGCTGTCATTTATTTTCAGGTATCATAAGTGCTTTATTTTCATGTCCTTATTTAATTTCATAGTTCTTTGAGGTGATATTATCTCTATTTTATGTATGAGAAAAGTTTGTCTCAGAGAAGGTAAATAACCTGCCCAAGATCTGAGTTGGTTTAGGGGCAAAATAGGATTCTAAAGAAAGTTTCATGACTCCAAAGTCCAGGCCATGTCTTCCCATATAAAATGAAAAATATAACAATATGAAGGAGCAACTTATTATATTTTTCTGATTACGAAAAGCAATATATATTCCTTGTAGGAAATTTAGAGAGTTAGAATAAATGATGAAATAAAAATCACCTACAGAACTGTGCTTTGATGACGATCGGTTCAATTTCCTTTTAGTCTTTTCCTGTGTCTTATATTTATATATTTTCATCTATATATCTATATTTATTTATATAGATATATATATGAAAAATACGTGCACCAATGTGGAGGGACATTCTCTCTGTATACACACACATACATAACTGGAATTATATGGCACAAAATAATTTTACAGTCTGCTTCAACAAAAAATATAGTACTAAATTCTTTAAAATAAACATACTTAATGATTACTTAATACTTTATGGACTACATCTATTACAATGTGCCTATTTTTGGATATTTTGATGGTTCCAACTTATTTTAGTCTGGTAGGTGATAGTGTGGAGCTTGCTAGGTGGTGCAGTGGTAAAGAATCAGTCTTCCAATTCAGAAGATTCAAGAGACATGGGTTCAATCCCTGGGTTGGGAAGATCCCCTGGAGTAGGAAATGGCAACCCACTCCAGTATTCTTGTCTGGGAAATTCCATGGACAGTGGAACGTGGTGGGCTACAGTCCATGGGGTCTCAAAGAGTTGGACACTACTTAGCAACTGAACACACACAAATAATAGTGTGGTCAACACTGTGGTTTAAAAGTATCTGGATCTCAGATTATTTCCTCATGAGAGAGACTTAAAAGTAAAATTACTGGATATAAACACAATTTTTAAAGCTCTATATTCATAGCCAAGTTGACATCCCCGATTCATACACTTATTTTCAATATGCGTGTGTGCCAGTATCATTCACTGCATGCTCAGTTGCTTCAGTCAAGTCTGACTCTTTGCAACCTTATGGACTGTAGCCCGCCACCCTCTTCTGTCCGTGGGATTCTCCAGGCAAGAATACTGGAGTGGGTTGCTGGGCCCTCCTCCAGGGGATCTTCCCCACCCAGGGAATCAAACCCAGGTCTCCTGTGGTGGAATTGAAGGCAGATTCTTTACCGCTGAGCCACAGGGGAACCCATCACTCACTGCACATATTATTAAAAATCACTTGGTAATTTTTGGTTAAAATGGTATATTGATATTTTACATCCTTAATAGCATTTAAACTATTCTTATATGTCTTTAACTTCACGTCATCTTCCAGCACATCATTTTGTCTCTGTTAGTTGGCTTCTATGGTGTGACTCACTATTTACCTCACTGTCAGTATCTCTATCTTTTGGCTCTTTATTATGTGACCTTGAAATCACCATGCCTGAATTTATATCAGTTTTTTTTGACACAGGGACATTGGCTTTTATGTGGTTTATGGGAACAGCTCTAAATGAGTGGCATAAGTCTTTGCCTGTCCTTACCCCATCTAGCTGCTACATGCAGGTTCAGCCTCCTCAGCCAAGGAACTAGTGGGCACTAAAGTGGACTGGTGTCTGTAGCCACATCTTTATTAAAGGTAGGGTTTGGCAGACCTTTCTCCAAAGAAGACATACAGGTGGCTAACAAACACATGAAAGGATGCTCAACATCACTCATTATTAGAGGAAGGCAAATCAAAACCACGAGGTACCATCTCACACCAATCAGAACGGTTGCCATCAAAATGTCTACAAACAATAAATGCTGCAGAGAGTGTGAAGAAAAGGGAACCCTCTTACCCTGTTGGTGGGAATGCAAACTAGTACAGCCACTATGGAGAACAGTGTGGAAATTCCTTAAAAAACTGGAAATAGAACTGCCATACAACCTAGCAATCCCACTGCTGGGCATATACACCAAGGAAACCAGAATTGAAAGAGACCACATGCACCCCAATGTTCATTGCAGCACTATTTACAATAGTTAGGACATGGAAGCAACCTAGATGTCCACTGGCAGACAAATGGATAAGGAAGTTGTGGCACATATGCACGATGAAATATTACCCAGCTGTAAAAAATAATGCATTTGAGTCAGTTCTAATGAGATGAATGAAACTGGAAACTATTATACAGAGTGAAGTCAGAAAGAGAAACATCAATACAGTATATTAACGCATATATATGGAATTTAGAAAGACAGTAATGATGACCCTATATACAAGACATCAAAAGAGACACAAATGTATAGAAAAGACTTTAGGACTCTGTGGGAGAAGGCAAGGGTGGGATGATTTGAGAGAATAGCATTGAAATGTATGTATTACCACATGTAAAATAGATGACCAGTGCAAGTTCCATGCATGAAACAGGGCACTCAAAGCTGGTGTTCTGTTGGGGTTGGGACGGGGAAGGAAGGGTTCAGGATGGGGGGACACATGTACACCCGTGACTGACTCATGTTGATGTATGGCAACAACTACCACAGTATTGTAAAGTAATTAGCCTCCTATTAAAATAAATCAATTAATTTTAAAAAAGGTAGGGTTTGGAAATAAGGCTTGGTTGTCCAAGTGACTGCAAGCTACTGTTGTCTTGGTCTAGTGAGAGGCTCATACTGAGGCCTTTCCATCCATGTGTGGCCAGTCAATCCCCAAAGAGCTTCTAACCAAATCCTAGCCTCTCTTCTGCCTGCTGAATTCCCTCTAATGTGGAAGATGAGTCAGCTCCACTGTTCTGGGATTTATTCTGGACCCCCTGTCAGCAGGCCAGGAGTCTCTCTTCTACTTGGTTTCTTCTCGTCTGCTCCCTTGTTGACAACCTTGCTCCCTGACAAGAACCAGCACCTTGCAGAAGTCTTGATGTCCTCTCTCTTGCCTGGCTCCTGCCTGTAATCCATTTCTGCTTGAGATGGACTTGAGTTTGGCTCCTATCCTTTGGACTTATGACTTTGGGCTCTGACTTCTTCCCTTTCCCCACTGCAGGATCTCACCACAGTGTTTCTTTCTTTCCCCCTCTTATTCCCTACCTCCCTCTCTCCTTTTATCATTGCAAGATTGGATGTGGCTCTGAGCTGTGCTGGTAATGATGGGGACTCAGAGATCTGGAGTTCAAGCTGCATATTCTAAGAGTGTGATCTGGTCAAGATATTTAAATTTTCTGAGTTACAACTTATTAGTCTTTAAAGTACAGATTTATTATTCAAATCAACCTTGTACATATATACCAGATATGAGTACTAATGTTGCTCACTTTGCTAAACACATGAACAGATGATTAAAGCTATGGATTCTCCTGAAGCCTCAGTCACCTCACTTTGGGAAATGTTAACTAGCTTCCCATGGTGGAAAACTATATCATAATAGTTTTATGATATATAGAACAATTTATGATTTATAGAACAATTCTAATTGTTCTGTTTTTACTGTTTGCTCCCTGCATCTGTAACTGTAGCTGGATTTGTTTCTAACCGTCTAAAAGCTTTTAAGTTACAAACGGTTGTCCAGGCTCCTACCAGTGCCACAACCTCCTCCAGCTGTTACTTGGGACCCCTGGATCAGAGACTCTCAATATGAGGGTTAGGAGAATATGTTGCCTCAGCAATTTAGGGACCATTCCCCTCAACAGCAGGAAGTAGTTATGTAATGAAAATGACACCCCTTTCCCTTGGCAACATAATTCTCCTAAAATAAAAGAGGGGAATGAGATAGTCAATTCCCAGGCAGGTTGATAAGAAGCCCGGGGTCCCTGAGGAGGAGAAAGGGATCTGGGGTTCTCAAGGAGGAGGAAAGAACAAATTTTTTTTTCCCTCTATATTCCTTAGTCTTAGTCACATAAAACGGCTTTTTTTTCTTTAAGTCTGAAACTGATGATTATACAACGAGCAACTCAGTTTAAACTCTGTACTAGGGATTATACAACAATGTATCCTGCTTGAGGACAGTTTCTCTTTCCTGAAAACCTGACTAATCCTGATATATTAAAATGTATATTATGGGAGTGGGTCTGGTAGGATCTTTCTATTGTTAAGTTCTAATCCTGTTATCCTAAAATGTAACTTGTGGGAGTGGGTCTGGTAAAATTTTCACAAACTTGAGACATTCTTTTGATTTATTGTAATAATTAATTAAAAAGTTTATAATTCCCTTGCTAACCCTAGCAAGGGGGGCACTCTCTGCCCCCCTTCTGATGTCTGTGTCAGAAGCTTTCTCTGTCCCTTTTCTTACTTTAATAAAACTCTGCTACACACACACACACATGCAAATTACCACTGATGCAAAAACACAGTCCCTCTATTTGAGGGACTGCTTTTTTCTAGGAATAATGACAATACTGTGCCCATGGTACTATAAAAGTTCCTCTTGTCTTTTTGTTCATTCTGGAAAAAAACAAGCTTATACCTCATATTTGTGTCTTGAGAGAAACTCAGAGTCTACCCTGTTGCCCACCCAACATTTCTTCCAAAAATATGTATGAGCAAATGTATGTGTAATATTTACTATCATCATGAAAATCAGTGAGATTTGGTCTTTTAATGTTCCAAGTATAAAGTTCAAGGCTATTATAAAAGTTACATGAATGTATGTTGATTTCCTTTTTAATTTTTTCAGCATATCATTGATTGCTTGTTACATGTGGAGTTGTGGGACATGAAACTTTTGATAAGGAATGTAGTTTGAGTGGATTATTTCAAACAGTTTTAAATGTGCCAAAAATAATTTTCTACTAATCATATATATACTTTTGTGAAGAGCGATATAATAGCTTTTATTAATAATATATATGCATGAAATAATGTCTGTGTATCTTACCAGTAGACAGATCATCACTTTTTTTCTTTTGGCAGATCTGCCAATTTAAGATACTTCAGGGTCAAAAAAAGAAATAACCTACTAAAAATAAAACAAATTATGACAAATTTTCTTTCTGAATTTCTAAAAATTGTTTGATAATTGACAACTGTCTTAGTCCATTCAGACTGCTATGAAAAATTACTAGGTGACTTATAAACAATGAACATTTATTTCTCACAGTTCTAGAGGCTGAGAAGTCCAAGTTCAAGGCATCAGCATGGTTGCCTTTTGGTGAAGACTTTATGATTCATAACTGGTGCCTTCTCTCTGTGTTCTCAGAGGGTAAGAGAGATAAGGGATCTCTGTGAGGTCTCTTTTGTAAGGGTACCAATCCCATTCATGAAGGCTCTACCCTCCTGACCTAAGCAGCTCCCAAAGACCCCACCTCCTAATAACATCACATTGAGCACTGGAATTTCAACATATGAATTTTGGGGGACAGAAATTTTCAGACCACAGCAATAATTATATTGCTTGACAGTTAGTCATTTCTTTGGAGCAGAGAAAGGAGAACTCTGCATGAAATCTGATAATGGGTAAAAGTTACATCATATGGTCTCCTCTTACTGCATTATTCTCTACCTCCCAGTCATGAACCTGATGTGGAAGCAATGGGAAAGTAATCTAAGGATGGTGGCAGCACCGGGTCTCACTTGAATTCTGCTGAAATAACTTCACCATCATAATCTTACAACAAAATCATCGCATGGTAAAACAGATGTTGGGGAATAATGTCATTTCTGTAACGGTTTAAATTGGGTGCTAACATGAGGCTCACTTCGATGGAGAATTCATGTCATGGATGTCTTTTGAAAAAAGACATTAGAACTCAATTTCTACAGCTGCTCGTTAAAAGTATTTTGAAATTATAACATTATATGATTGTAGGATTCTCAGGCTCCCTGCAGACTTGCACTGAAATTGTGATATCTTTATTACTTTGTGTTTATTGTACATAAGTGTTTTCTAACAGACCTTGAACTTCCTGCTCACACTGAGAAGTTTATACTTACTAAAAGAGGAAGACTTACTGGCAATGTAAATCTATACCAAGAAGAGTGTTCCACTATTTTAAACATGAAGCTTCTACAAAATAAGGACTAAATTGTAAAAAGATAATTCCACCCAGTATAAACCTAAAAGACCTATGAACCATTCTGGTGATATTTATTTGTAGGAAGTGGACACTCAATAAAGCTTACTGATTGACTGACTCTGTTCCATAAGTGATTTTCTCTCCAAATAATTCAATCCAACAGAAAAACATAGGATACAATCCTTTCCATAAAAGCATTTATAATCCAGGTGAAAATTCACACAAAAAGAAACTTAAAAATATAAGGCACCAGACTATCAGAAAGAAGATATATAATACAGGTGGATTCAACTTAATGTGCCATGAGTAGAGGGCATATTCATTTAGTCTTGGTTAAATGGCCATCACTGAATGAGATGAATAAAATAAAAACAAAGCTAGTGAAAGAACAACTAAGCTTATTTTTTTGCTTTTTTGGATCATGTCCTGAGATAGCTACTTCACAAACATTTTATTAAACCCTTACAATAATCCCATGAGCGCAATTACCCTGTGTTATAGATGAGTACACTGAGGCCTAGAGAAGTTAAGTAATGGTCACACACTGAACAGCTAAAGAATGGCAGAGATGTGATTTGATTTGGTATCTGTTTCAGCTCAATAAGCTCTATTGTTTTTTTAGGGTTTGGTGAGATGTTTGCTTAACAAAACTTAAAATGTTTACCATTGGGATGGAGGCGCTGCAAACAATATGAAGGAGAGTTAGGACACTTGCCAATCAATGCATACCCTATGAATTACCCTATTACTATAAGCATATTTGTAAACTCCATAACTATGGCTGTCTTTTGAGGGTGTGATTTCTTTTTAACTATCCCAGAGCCTTGGGCATGAAGACAGTGACATCATTAAGAGACTAAGGCGTGTGAGGACTGCAAAGGAGAAGTAGAGAAAATGATAAAAACATTTCCTGCCTTTCTATTATACAATGAATTGGGGAAGTAAAATATTTCTAAAACATATTTGATGAAATACTGTTTATTGAGGCTTAATCATTGTGGTCCAAGGTACTGAAAGGATCCAGTGTATTTAAAAATTTTCCTTGTATAAAACATGAGTTTGCCAGGGCGGGGGGAGGGGGGGTGTGGTGGGTGGCAGGGCTAGCAGAGGAAAGTAAAAGGAGAATTTTTAAATGCATTTAGGGAATGCATTTAAATGGAAAGTTAAGTATTGCTTTAACTATGTGTGTTTCTTTTGCTGTGATTACACCAGTCAATAAAATTTTAAAAAAGTTTAGTGACTGTCAAAATATAGTTTTAGAGCTTTTTTTGGAAGTGGTATGGAAGAAGGCCTAAAGTGTATGTTATTTCTTTGCACAAGATGCTTCCTGGAGACTGGTGCTGATGATTGCAGTGGAGCTCCTATCTTCAAAGTCCTAATAGTAGGTTTCTTAGACAGCAACAAAGGTTGGATTTCATTCTCTTAATGATTCATGCTCTCTGGTGACCCTTGAGGAAAATGATCATTATTCTTTGCATGATTGTGGCTGCTGAGAATCAAGGTTCATTTCAAGCTGGTTGTTTATCCCAGTTGGACTTTACTAACTTGACATACTGAACTTGGAAAGTTTGTAGAGAAAAAAGAGAGTAGGGAAATGCTAGAAGCATTTCAGCTTTCACTGAATGATATATACTAATCACAAGCAAATTTGTAGTTTTAAAAAAATCAAGAACTTAAGGACTTATCGTAAGATTGCAGTTCTATTCCTTTTGAGTGCTGTAAGTATATATCCACTTAAAATAATAATAATAATAATAATCTGGTTCCAACAGCCCCTTTCATATATTAACCTATCACTGTTACCTTTGAATAGTTCTACAACCTCCCATGGTGCAAATGTCTCTGTTTAGCTAACACTCTTTATTTTATTACATTCAAAATGTACTTGTGAAAATGAAAGTGCTTTGTATTGCTGTTATAGCTCCAACAATGTGATTATTTAGCACTTTTCAGAGGCTGATTTGCTCGTTAGTATTTATACAGCCCCAAGTACTTGCTATGAGCATTGGAAAGGTGCAAACAGCGTTGGAAGGTTGGAATTATTTAGCATGTTTTAGAGCAAGAATGACAAGGACTAACAGTAAGAGGGGAACAAAGAGGAACATTTCTAGAAAGTGACACTTTTGGGCTCCTGTTGACAAAACCCTCTGAACATATGTAGAACATAATCAAATAACCACCCAAATTCTGGTTGATGAAAAAGTTAAGGTCTAAACCACGAGACCATTTAGGCATGACCTAAATCAAATCCCTTATGATTATACAGTGGAAGTGAGAAAGATTCAAGGGATTAGATCTGATAGACAAAGTGCCTGAAGAACTATGGACAGAGGTTCATGACATTGTACAGGAGGCAGGGATCAAGATCACCCCCAAGAAAAAGAAATGCAAAAAGGCAAAATGGTTGTCTGAGGAGGCCTTACAAATAGCTGAGAAAAGAAGAGACGTGGAAGGCAAAGGAGAAAAGTAAAGATAGACTGATTTGAATGTTGAGTTCCAAAAAAATAACCAGGAGAGATAAGAAAGCCTTCCTCAGTGACCAGTGCAAAGTAATAGAAGAAAACAATAGAATGGGAAAGACTAGAGATCTCTTCAAGAAAATTAGAGATACCAAGGGAATATTTCATGCAAAGATGGACTCAATAAAGCACAGAAATGGTATGGACCTAACAGAAACAGAAGATATTAAGAAGAGGTGGCAAGAATACACAGAAGAACTATACAAAAAAGATTCTTCATGACCCAGATAATCACGATGGTGTGATCACTCACCTAGAGCCAGACATCCTGGAATGCGACGTCAAGTGGACCTCAGGAAGCATCATTATGAACAAAGCTAGTGGAGGTGATGGAATTCCAGTTGAGCTATTTCAAATCCTAAAAGATGATACTGTGAAAGTGCTGCACTCAATATGCCAGCAAATTTGGAAAACTCAGCAGTGGCCAGAGGACTGGAAAAGGTCAGTTTTCATTCCAATCCCAAAGAAAGGCAATGCCAAAGAAATCTCAAACTGCCGCACAATTGCACTCATCTCACACACTAGTAAAGTAATGCTCAAAATTCTCCAAGCCAGGCTTTAACAGTACATGAACCATGAAATTCCAGATGTTCAAGCTGGTTTTAAAAAAGGCAGAGGAATCAGAGATCAAATTGCCAACATCCACAGGATCATCAAAAAAGCAAGAGAGTTCCAGAAAAACATCTATTTCTGCTTTATTAACTATGCCAAAGCCTTTGACTGTGTGGATCACAACAAACTGTGGAAAATTCTGAAAGAGATAGGAATACCAGACCACCTGACCTGCCTCTTGAGAAACCTATATGCAGGTCAGGAAGCAACAGTTAGAACTGGACATGGGACAACAGACTGGTTCCAAATAGGAAAAGGAGGATGTCAAGGCTGTGTATTGTCACCCTGCTTATTTAACTTACATGCAGAGTACATCATGAGAAATGCTAGGCTGGAGGAAGCACAAGCTGGAATCAAGATTGCCAGGAGAAATATCAATAACCTCAGATATGCAGATGACACCACCCTTATGGCAGAAAGCGAAGATGAACTAAAGAGCCTCTTGATGAAAATGAAAGAGGAGAATGAAAAAGCTGGCTTAAAACTCAACATTCAGAAAACTAAGATCATGGCATTTGGTCCCATAACTTCATGGCAAATAGTGGAAGCAATGACAGACTTTATTTTTTGGGGCTCCAAAATCACTGCAGATGGTGACTGCAGCCATGAAATTAAAAGATGTTTGCTCCTTTTAAGAAAAGTTATGGCCAACCTAGATAGCATATTAAAAAGCAGACACATCACTTTACCAACAAAGGTCCATCTAGTCAAAACTATGGTTTTTCCAGTAGTCATGTATGGATGTGAGAGTTGTACTATAAAGAAAGCTGAGCACCGAAGAATTGATGCTTTTGAACTGGTGTTGGAGAAGACTCTTGAGGGTCCCTTGGACGGCAAGGAGATCCAACCAGTCCATCCTAAAGGATATCAATCCTGAATATTCATTGGAAGGACTGATGCTGAAGCTGAAACTCCAGTACTTTGACCACCTGATGGGAAGAACTGACTCATTGGAAAAGACCCTGATGTTGGGGAAGATTGAAGGTGGGAGGAGAAGGGGACGACAGAGGATGAGATGTTTGGATAGCATCACCGACTCAAAGGACATGAGTTTGAGTAAATTCTGGGAGTTGATGATGGACAGAGAGGCCTGGTATGCTGCAGCCCATGGGGTGGCAAAGAGTTGGACACAACTGAGTGGCTGAACTGACTGATTGATCCATTCTGAAAATACAGATGGAGGCCCAGCGTTGCCTTATGTGTTGTAGGATTACAAAAGCTTTGTTTAACCTACCCAAATGCTTACAGAATGTCAAGCAGAAGAAGTATGTTATTTTAGGTGAGGACATATTTAATAGATTGCACCCAAGGGTCCATCCTTTAATATTTTCCAATTCCAAAGCTTTTGAGTTTATTTCTAATTTAAATACTTTTTTGATAGAAGAAATTATTTTTCAATTGAGTTGCTTCTATAGTATTTCCTGAGTTAGATTTTCCTTGAAAGCAAGACTGGAGATAGCTAAGAATCAGTTGGATATGGCAGCATCTACAACCTGAGAGCTGTGATCAAAATCTGATGGGACTTTGTTAGCTAAAATTTCCAATTATCTCTGTACTTAGAGACCAAGTTAGGCTGAAAAACCCTTATATGGTGTGCATTTTGTACCTTCCTTGCCATATATATTTTCTAACCTTAGACTATCATGGGTGACTCTGTAATCTGCTGACTCTTGAGAGACAAGCAGAGTATTTTGGCAGTTCAAAAATAGGCCTTCACAAAGGAGAACTATAGCCCCTGGCATTATGACTCTGATCTTTTTTAGCTGCTTAATCTATGACTGAAGTATAGTCGGTCAGGGAATTGTTAGTGAACTACAGTGCATCAACATAATAGAATATTATGCAGCCTTTACCAATTGTAACTAGAAAGAAAATGTGCATGTATATTAATAGTTTACAAAATGATTGAAAACCATATTGCAGATTGATGTGGACACCAGGTAATAGCTGCATAAAGTATACATAGGAACTGGAAGGTAGTTGGCAAAGTTGAGCATAGAGCTAAAGTTGGTTTATTTGGGGATTAACTTTTGCTGTTTTTACAAAAAGTCATACTATAGTATCATCATTTCTTCAATATGTAATTTTTATACAAACAACCCACTGGTAACTTGGTATAATATGGGGAACTATGAAGATTATGAGTTTCTAAAACATGTGTGCTTAGGAATAGCATTGAGGCTAAAAGACTCAAATTGGGCCAAAATCATAAAGATAACTTGGTTAAAGTGACTAAATCATATGTGCCGTGTTACGTTGCTTGAGTCATGTCTGACTCTGCGACCCTATGGACTGTAGCCCTCCAGGTTCCTCTGTCCGTGGAATTCTCCAGGCAAGAGTACTGGAGTGGGTTGCCAATATCTTATGTACATTGTTATAATAAACAGTTTTTATTTATTTATTTTTAAAAAATTTTTCTTTCTTTTTTTTTCTTTTTTTTCTTTTTTTATATTGTAGTGGTTTTTGCCATACATTGACATGAATCAGCCATGGATTTACATGTGTTCCCCTTCCCGATCCCCCCAGACAGTTTCTAAAGAGCAGAACTGAATTAGTGCTTGCTTCCTGAATTGTCATGATAATCTTTCTTTTCTGAAAGAAGTGTAGCCAGGTATTTTACTAGAGGACTTTAAGTGTAACAGGGGAGGATGTAATGGAAAATACTAATAATAATCATCCTAACAGCTGCAAATGGATAAATTGGCTATATTCTGGACCTTTCAGAATGTATTTTCTCCAAAGAAAAGTCAGATGGACTACAATGAGTTAGAGTCCTAGTATAGAGCTTTGTGATTAAAAAAGACCTTTGAAATAACCTTTCAAGAAATTTTATTATAAACTCTGGAGCCCCAGTGGAACCTGGATATCAAACCAATTGTAAGAGGAGCTACTCTGGTTAAAGCATGGGAGCTATGCTAACTCCCACCACTTGACTGACTGACTCTTGTTGAGACTGTCTCTGAGCTCCTAGATCATTCTGGTCCTTCTGGTTTCTGCCATGAGACAATTTGGCCTGAGCTCCATTTCTAAATGAGAATCTGGTTCTCCCAGCCAATGGTCTTTATATTAAAATAATGGTTCTCAGACCTGTTATGGATTCCCAGGACACTATGAAATAGTCTCTGTAACTGACAAAGGAAAGCAGTACTTGATAGGGGAGACAGAGCAAGAATTGGGGTCCTTTATCCTATCTTTGACCAGAGCAGCTCCACTTTTACCTTCTTATGTAATGAGGCTGATTTTAATTCTAAGGAAAAGCATCCCATTGCCAAAAAATAAAATATGAATCAAGGAAAAAAGACACCCACAAGACTAGATGGTTCTTTTTTTACTCTATTTTCTTCTAAATAATCTAATCTTAAAGTGCCTGTATCTGTTATCTATTTCAGAGGTGATGATGGTGAGATACACCCCCACCCCCACAAAAGCATTTTAGGAAAAAATTGCAAAGTAATGGAAGTTGAATGGTGAAACAAAATTCCTAACCAGAAAGTGGGTGCTTAGCAACAAGGACCATAGTGTTTCTGGCCTGGTCACATGAATTGATTTTACTTTTTAAAACCCAGTTAATAGCTGAAGACTATCCTGTGGTCTGGATTAGTGATTCCCTGTGTGTCTTTGTGAGGTTATTTTGTTTAACAGGCAGCATTCAACTTTTCTTTTAGTTCACTTATATCTACAGAGGGCATTTTGGATCACTTGCCTAGTCTTAGACCAGCATAGAACTTGTGGATCACAAGTTGTGGATAGCTGTTCTGATCCATAACCAACAGGTTTCTTAAATGGAGAAGGATGGGCTGTTGATTGGCAGAAAAGACTCTGATTACATAGTTCAAAGATATTGTGAAAGGAAATAGATATTGACATGATTTATGGAGTGGGAGGAAGAGTGGGGTTTTCAGCTAGGAGATGAAGGAGAAGGCATGCTCTCAATACTCTGATGGGAAAATATTTTATGTGATAGATTACACTCTAAATAAAATCACTGGTAACTTTTCTAGATAAAGAATGGGTAGCCTGACATCTTACTGTGCTTGGAAATCATGTGCTTTCATGTTGCTTATCATGAAAGCAACAGTAATACCACAGCACACGTGTTTATGTTATTCCTGTGGACTGCTAATGACTATGATGAAAGTCTTTTTCAAACTAACCTATAAATTTAGAGAAGCTAGTCGAGTAGGAGAATTTTAAAAGTATTATAGTAAACACTGATAAACTAAAAATGTTTGGGTAAATTTGCAGATAATATCTCATGTCAGTGAAATTTCCTTGTCTATTTGTGACTGTCTTGCATGTTTGTTTACATGTTTGATAATTTAACTATCTGATCTAGCAGATGAAATCTTTTAGGCCTCGTAAGAGTTAAACATATTAAAGAATCCCAAGAAATGGCTATTCTGTTGTCCAAAACCACCTAGGAAGTAACCTTTTTTTTTTTTCTTTTTGGACAGATTTTGAGTGCTTGTAGAAAGCATAGAAAATGGTTATGAAAACGGTAATTTCTCCATTTCCTGTCTCCCCCCTTCTCTTTGGCCAGGTAGCCTTCTATAGCCCCACATTCAGCAGGACATATGCTTTTTCCCTATCCTGAGGCTTTCTGAGGGGCATTTCCCCAAATTCTAAACAGCCCTGCATTCCCAGCTACCTGTGGAGCTCCACTTTCTTCTACATTGAGAAGTTACTGCCTTTCAATCATTTGGCTTCTTGGCTCTGCTTTGTGTGTGGGGGTGTGTTTTTCCTGTTTTCTAACTTGGATTTTGTTTGGTGGGGTTGGATTATCTTTGTCCAGATGGTTCCCATCCCAGGACATTTTGCAGAGTATCTGTGAACCAGAAACCACAGGGAAATCTTTTTTTTTTTCTTTTGATTCAAGAAGGTCCCTCAGTTTGCTCCATGTTGCCTATTCTTTTTGTAAATCTCAAGGCATATTCTCTTTGCAAAACAACTCTCTGAAAACACACACGAACACACACATACACACATGCACACACATACGGTATTATTAGTTAAAAAGTCTATGGCAAATTCTTGCAAAAGAAAACGATTAGAAAAGGATAAATTTTGCCTCTTCAAAGAGGCTTTTGTGACTTTGCTTTTTAAGCAAAACCCTTGACTTCCAGAAATGCTCTTGGAGTACATGTTCCCATGTAGAATACCCCACAGAAGTTTATCCCCAGGACACAATGTTAGCCTAACCACTTCCCACCACCCTAACCCAGAATCACGAGGAATAAACCAGATTGCAAAAGAAAGTTGTACAGTCTATTGGAAGCAGCATAATTTGTGTTTATTATGGTTTTTCAAGTGATACTGTATCCCCTTTTGTCTCATATCTGTGTTGTACAATAGACATCTGCTTACAACTAAAATGCCCTAGAAGAACTTGATTCCTTCAGGCTTGGTGAGGTGAGGGTAGAATAGGGACCATTTCATCTAAATATTGCTTATAAAACCTCACTCCTGTAGTCTTTTACAGGACAGTCTTTCTTCTTTAGCACAGCACTCCCCTTTCCCCATTGTCTCCAGTGAACAGGATCCATCTAAGTAAAGGATGTTGTTGTATTGGATGACTACACTGATGAGGGCTGTTAAACACTTTAACATGTGGCATCATTGTTATAGCTGTCATTGCTGTATTGGAATTTATTCTCAGCTCTGAGAAAGGCTTTTAGCTATGTGTCAGGCAACACGTCAGCAGAAACTGCCAACAAGCATGATTTATATTCAGTCTTTTAGCACTGTTAGAGTGCTGCCTCAGGCTGCTTTGGGTCTGAAAGACCCAAAGGTTAGAACCACACCCTGACAGTTCATAACCTACATATGCCCTTCGTCAAGCAAATCATTTTACTTTTAAGATTATAGACATTTTCAGTGACATATTCCTGAATCTACTTTTCTTGATGAAAGATAACTTTAAAAAGTGGTCCCCCTCTCACCACCTGCCCACCCTATTCCACCCTATATTTATACTTCTGTTTCCCCTCGGAATTCAATGGCTTTAAAGAAAAAAATCAGTCCCATTCTAGTTGCCCGACTCTAATTTATAGTGAGACAGAACTGCTTAGATTTGTCTATAGGGATGTTTATTGCAGGATAGTTTGTAAATAGGGAATTGGATTAAGAATTATGGTATATCCCATTCAATGAAATGGTTCTTCTTAATCAATGGAATAAGAATGCATTAGTCCATAGACATTAAACATGATTTTTAATTGCATGTTAATAAAAAATTAATAAGCAAAAAACCAAGTTACCAAACAAATGTCCATCAACTGATGAATATATAACTAAAATGTGGTATATCCATACAATGGAGTATTACACGGCCTTAAAAAGGAACAAAGACCTGATATATGCTACAAAATGTATGAACCTGAAAACATTATGTTACATGAAAGAAGAGAGACACAAAAGGCCACATACTGTATTATTCCATTTATATGAAATGTTCATAATAGGCAAATAAACAGAGGCAGAGAGTAAATTAGTGGTTGCCAAAGGCTGGGCAAAGGAGGGAATGGGAATAACCGCCCATGGCTATTAAGTTTCTGGAGTGGCAAAAATTTTCTGCAGTTATGTGGTTGCAAACTATTAATATACTAAAAACCACTATATTGTGTATTTTAAATGGTTGAATTTTATGTTCTATGAATTATATTTTAATAAAACTGTTATTTTAAGAAAGTCTAAAAAGAAAAAAGCAAATAACCTAACTCAATGTACTTATTTTATTTTTATAAAAACAAAATATAGTAAGATTAATAAAAAGTATATGATTATTTATATACAGATAAAATTAAATATATCAATTATATATACTAATATGTATTAACAAAAAGACTTGAATGGTATGCTTACCACTATGGATGGAATTATGAGAAAATTGCATTTTTCAATTCTTTGTGTTTATTTGATTTTTTCTAATTACAAAACTTCTGCTCTTTATCTTTATTAAAACTTTGAAGATGAATATCATTTTTAAATTTAAGAAAGAGGAGGGTAAATGATGGCTGCTTTAGACATACTTTAAACTGTTTCTCTTTTTCTTAGAGGGGTGCTGTAGGGAATGCTGTAGGGAATGGAGAACTAAATGGAAATCTTAAAATATGGTACTAAGAGCAGAAAGATCAATTTCTTTTTTTTTTTTTTAATTTTTTTAAAAAAAATTTATTTATTTATTTATTTTATTAGTTGGAGGCTAATTACTTCACAACATTTCAGTGGGTTTTGTCATACATTGATATGAATCAGCCATAGATTTACACGTATTCCCCATCCCAATCCCCCCTCCCACTTTCCTCTCCACCCGATTCCTCTGGGTCTTCCCAGTGCACCAGGCCCGAGCACTTGTCTCATGCATCCCACCTGGGCTGGTGATCTGTTTCACCATAGATAGTATACATGCTGTAGAAAGATCAATTTCTTGTTCTTCTATTTCCATTTTCTCCCACTTAGAAAACAGTAACACATTAAACATAATGTTTTAAGGGCATGATAGAGATAACATAAGATAGAAAGTGACTTAACATTTATTGAGCATACCTAGTTGCCAGGAATTCTGAAAGAGAACTGTACTGTCAGTTACCTTAACAAAAATTTTATGGCTAGAGTTTGTTACATTTAATATTTCCATTCCCTTTCTAATGGAACTTAGTCAAATAGCATATGTAACTGAAAGAGAGGCTGCAAACATAGCTTCTAACAAGTTGGCCATAGGCCTTTAAGGACTATGATAGTTTGAAAAAAGGGATGGATTTAGGGGGAAACTAGCAGACTGCCTTCAAGTTGTTTAGAGAATTTTTTTAAATGCAGCAAA
Organism: Cervus canadensis; assembly: GCF_019320065.1. Lineage (NCBI taxonomy): Eukaryota > Metazoa > Chordata > Mammalia > Artiodactyla > Cervidae > Cervus > Cervus canadensis. Next base: position 28,571,917 of record NC_057400.1, on the reverse strand, counting down.
ACTATAATTATACATGAAAAAAAAAGTACCTTGAGCAAAAAGATAATTCTGTATTAGTATGGGAGGTAGTAGGCTTCCTGGGTGGTGCTAGTGGTAAAGAATCCACCTGCAATGCAGAGATACAAGAGACATGGGCTTGACCTCTAGGTTAGGAAGATCCCCTGGAGAAGGAAATGGCAACCCACTTCAGTATTCTTGCCTAGAAAATTCCATGGATAGAGGAGCTTGACAGGCTATAGTCCATGGGATCGTACAGTCTGATGTGACTAAGTGACTGAGCACATCACGCACATGGGAGGTAGTATAATTGTTGGAGCTCATTAAAAAATGTGTAAACAATGCTTTGATTTGAATGGCTGGTGGATATTGGATAGGCAGATTACTAAATTAAATGACATATAGAAGTCATTTGAGCTATATGATCATTAGTACCCTTGATCTTTGCTCTTTTTTATTTTACACAAAGATGAGATTCCCTAGAACAAAAGCTCATGTTCTTATTTACCTTCGGTATCTAATTTTTCCTAAGTAATGTGACATCTGGATGACTTTTCTATTTGAAGAATTCATCATGTTAACTCAAGTCCTGTAGTAATTCCTGTGTTAGTTAACATAATGCTAGTTGTAGTAATGAATAAACCCCCTAATTTCAGTATCTTGATGGACGGAAAAATTATTTCTTGCTCAATCAGTAGTGTAATATGTGTATTCAAATGGGCAGCTTTCAATCTGGTGAGCCAGGGACCCAGGCTCCTTCCTTCTGTTGACTCTACCAACTTTGAGATCTCTGTAGTCATTAACCTCTAGCTGGTAATCTGGGAGAAAGAGAACCTGGAAAATAGAATGGGAGATTTTTATGGCCCAGGCCTGGAAATGTAGTAAAAATTTCCACTCAGAGCTCATTGGCCAGACATTAGTCACATGACCATACCTAACCAAAGGAAGGGTGGGAAATGTAGTCCACTGCAATCTCTTACCTATAGGAAGAAAGGAAAGAGAATTGGGGGATAAGTAACCAGTTTTTGTCACAACTCTATCTCAAAGAAGACAGAATCTAAATTCTTTATTAAGAACTACAAGATCACTTATGGTTTGTTCCTATTTACTGTAGAGCCTCATCTAGCCTCCTGAACTCTATTCCATTTAGGTTACTAAATCATTGAGATCCTGAGGTGTTGATAGTTCATGTAATGATATTGTTTGCCGGGAGAATGGTGACTAGCAATTATTTAAATCTTTTGATCTTCTTATCTTTAGTTTCATGAGACTAACCAGCTTTTATTAGCACCTTTCCCACCAAACAAAAAAGACAGTGCATTGTGAGTACTGTTGCTTAACCACAATCTGATGTGTTGGGGGATATATGTTTCTTCGCATCCAAGCAAATCTTAAAGACTAGAAGACAAGGAGTTTCCATTTAAATATCTGAGAGAATTTGTTACTTCCCTAACATTCTCTCTGGTTTTTATCCTCTTATTCTTCTAGGTGGAAAATGGTTTAACTGGAATTGCCTAATATACTGGTTCCCACTGAAGAATCACTTGGGCAGTTTGTGAAAAAGATGATTTCAGGACCTCATCAGAGAATCTGATTCAGTGAGACTGCTGTGGCATCTGAGAAGTACACTTTTATGATCCATTGGTTAAGATTTGGAAAATAATAAACTAGCAGATTAGAGAGTATAGATTAGTAGACAAGAATACTACTCAGGCAAATTTATTCAGCTCTATTACTGAATAGTTCTGCAGTCTTGGCAAGACTTCTTAAATTCTACGAGTGGCTTGATAGGGACTAATGAAATGATACTAGAAGCTCCTGTTAATGCCTCACTTGCTTTGCTTCTAGAGGCCTGTCCCCACCCCTTCAGTATTCTTAACTGCACTACTGCAATTAGACTCCCACTCTATGCAGCTATAGTACATATTAATACATTTTTCAAGAATGGGTGATGCCTTCACACATGAGGGCTGAAAATTTGGATTTTAGAACCTGGAAAGAGTTTAGGCTCAATGAAATAAAAAGCTATGGTCCTGGTCCTTTTCTCAAATGTTCTCTTTTAAAGCCAAGTCTTTGGCTTCTTGCACATAGGGAGCCACTGGTGTGATATAGCTGCTGAAAATTCAACATTGTCATAGATTGCACTAAGAGATGTTAGTATTGATATCAACAAAGAAAACTCTGCTACACTCTATGGTGACAGCAATATGTCTGGAATCATGCTCCCTTGTGGAAGCACACTCTCCACCTAAACAAAAGCTTTGGTAATCTAGAGCACATCTAGAGGTGAATGAAAAAATGGCATGAGGTCTGGAAACAACATCCCGTGAGAAAACATTCAGTCAAATTGGGAAGTTTAAGTTTTCTGAAGAGAAGACTTGGTGGTAGCTCAGGGTGATGGGTCAAGAAAGGCATTTAAAATATTCAAGGAGACAAAAACTGTAAGAAGACTAGACATATTATTTGATGCCTTAGAGAGCAGAATAAGGATATTGGTAGAGACAGATCATGGTAAAAAATGTTTCCATGCTCAGAAATGTCCAGTTGTAGGAAGGATGGAGTCTGCTTATAACCAGATTTGGAGGTGGTTGTAAGCAGTATTTCTCTATCAAGAGTTAGTTAAGTTACATGGGGTTTCAGATTTTGTGGTTGGACTGAGGGCCTGGGTGACTTGGTGGCTATACCATGGTACTTCTGTTTCTGCTAATGCTGTAGAAAATATGTCAGGTGATTTTGGACTCATAGTTTTCCATGTTTTTGTCTATTCTATGGAAATAGTCCTATGAAAAACCAATTTACCTGCTTCTTGTGAGGGCAAATTTATAAAGAGAGTGGCTTTCTTAAAGTATAACTTTATCCTCTCCCATCTGAATTTGGTTGGTGGTCTTTCAGAGTAACTGGGCAATGTTATCCCTATTTCTTTGCTTCTCCCCAGCAGTAGAGAGAGAATACTGTTCCTTATTTCCATCTTAAAGAAGGAGAAGAAAATTATTAGAAATTGGGTAAACTTATGATGGTATTACAGGCAAAGAAAAAAGAATGCCTTAATACTGTATTGGTCTAAGCACTCTTCTCCAAAAGGTTCCTAAGGCAGATATACACACTATGGATAATAGGAAATAAAGTACTCTTTTTAAAAAGTACCTTGGTAATAGACCCACAGACATAGAAAACAAACTTATGCTTACCAAAGTGGAAAGAGGAAGGAGGGATAAATTAAGACTTTGGGATTGACATACATATTGCAATATATAAAATTATAATCCACAAAGACCTACTGTATAGCACAGGCAATTGTACTCAAAATTTTGTAAAAATCTATAAGGGGAAAGAGTCTGGAAAAGTACATACACACACATACACACACATATACATGCATGTGTGCTAAGTGGCTTCAGTCGTGTCCGATTCTTTGTGACCCTGTGTCCTGCAGCCCGCCAGGCTCCTCTGCTCGTGGGATTCTCCAGGCAAGAATACTAGAGTGGATTACCATGCCCTCTTCCAGGGGACCTTCCCAACCCAGGGATCAAACCCATGTTTCTTATGTCTCCTGTATTGGCAGAGGGTTCTTTATATAGTGCCTCCTGGGATTCATATATACATATATGAATCACTTTGGTGTATACCTGAAATTAACACAACATTATAAATCAACTATATGTCAATAAACAAAATAAGCTGGTAAAAGGCAAAGCTGTTTGGTAGAGGATGACTTAATGTGATAGAAATTTAGGGTTAGGTTTTGATGGTATTAAGATATAGTACAGTCAGGGAACCTAAGAATACATGCATTTTTACCTTGGTAACCTGTATTGCAGGAAGTTTCCCAGGAAGCCCACCCGTGAGCAAAAACGACAAATGGGAAACCAAATTTTACTTTGCTAATGCCCGGGAGAATGCACACAGAACATTAGATGCATGCCTAATAGACTCGCTAAAAGTTAGTTGTTTGATTTCGGTTTTGAGGGAAAAATAATCATATATCAAAAAAAAAAAGATCCTCAAATTCTTCAAATAAGCCCCTTTATCTAAGAAGATCAAAATGCTTTCCTACTTTTAATTATAAGTTCCTTCCTGGTATCTTGGTGATTTGAAATAGTTTAACATAAATGGAAACATTTGGAACTCAGAACTAAGCCCAGTGTGTGTTCTCAACATAAGAAGACTGATTTTTGGTAACATGCTTTAGATGATGTGAGCAGTGCCATATGGATAGAACCCAGAGGTGCTGCTCTCTCGTCCCCTGTATCATCCATGATGGGCTGAACTGGTCTTTGCCACCAAAGTGAATCTGCATTTCTGTGGGCAGCATCATCTGACCCTGGAGACCAAACTTGTGAACCATCTTGTTGGTTGCACTGGCTGCAGAGCCAGAAGCAGAGAAGGGAGAGAGATAAGCTGTAGGCCTGGCATGTCTCTAGGGTCTGTAATAAACTTTCTCTTATTTCTTTTGACTACACTTGAGATTATCCGTTCTAAATTCCAGAAACAAACAGGCCACTAATTCTAGGAATTCTGATATTTAGAATCACAGGATGTTACAGTTTGCAAAGGCATTCAAGATCATCTTCTTCAGCCCCCTTAGTTTACATATTACGAAACTGAGTCCCAGAAAGTTCAAGTAACTTGTCAAAGGCTATAGAACCAGTTACTGGAAAGACTCAGATTATAGTGGGAGTGTTTTATAACACAGTGGTTAAGACTGGTTAAAAACACAGTTTCTTGGAACCAGCCAGCCCCTGTTCAGATTACCAGTAACAGCATTCTTCCAAATAGGAAACATGAAAGTTAATTAAGTCCTCTCTGGCTCAGTTTATTCATATGAATCGTGGGTAATAATGGTTCCTACCTCACAGATTGTATGAGGTTTAAATTGGGAACATATAAAGGATTTTTAGAGCAAAGCCTTATACTTACTAAAACAATAATGTAAATTCCCTGATGGCTCCGCTGATAAAGAATACACCTGCAATGTGGGAGACGTGGGTTCGATCCCTGGGTTGGAAAGATCCCTTGGAGAAGGGGAAAGGCTCCCCACTCCAGCATTCTGACCTGGAGAATTCCATGGACTTATAGTCCATGGGATCGCAAAGAGTCAGACATGACTGAGCAACTTTCACTTTCTTTAGAGTTCTTTCAGTCTGGGCACATGATTTTAGGCAACAAATATGAGTCACTAACTCTTACTATGTAAAAACACATCCTGAGTCTTAATAATTTTCAGCCCTTCCACTGACAACAACCTAGTCTAAGCATCATTCTCTCTCGCCTAGATTACTGCAGTAGCTCCCTCATTGGGCCTCTGCTTCCTCTCTCCTTCTTTGTTCTAGTTATTGATTATTGCGTAATAAGATATGCCAAATGTTTGCTCACAATTTTATGGGTCAGAAATTCTGAACTGCTCATCAGGATGATTTGTCCTTGCATTGTCTCCTCACATTGTCACCTGGGTAGCTTGACTTAGGTTAGAGGAGCTACTTCCAAGATGGCAGGAAAGTTGCTGTTGGCTCTTGGCTATGAGTTTAGCCAGGGCTGTCATCTGGGGCCTTGGTTCCTCTCCATAAGCACTTTTCCTTGAGGCTACCTGGGCTTTCCCATAGTATGGTGGCTGCATTACATATAAATGAGTATTCCAAGACAGTAGAAGTAGAAACTTTTAGTTTCTGAATGCCTGGGTCTGATTTCAATGGAAGGAACAATAGACCCCATCCTTCAGTGAGTGTCAAAAAATTTGTGATTGTCTTTAATATTCCATGTCCTTCTATAGTCAGTTATTTTCAGAGTATAATAAGCTAGCTTTAAAAAATATAAATCAAATAATGTCACTTCTCATTGCTTTAAAGTCTTATATGTCTACCTACCATACTCAGGATACAATTCAGATTTTACCATGCCCTATGAGGTTCTACACATCAAGTCTTTGGTTGACTTTCTAATGTCATATTCTTTGTCACCTTTTCAAATTTGTGTTCTCTCACACTCTGTCTAAAATAGTGTCCTATTATTTTCTACACCCGTGCCCTGCTTTTTTTTTTTCATGCACTTATTATTGGAGGGGCTTCCCTGGTGGCTCAGTGGTAAAAAAAAATCTGTCTGCAATGCAAGAGATGCAGGTTTAATCCCTGGAGATCCCCTGGAGAAGGAAATGGCAACCCACTCTAGTATTCTTGCCTGGAATATTCCATGGACAGAGGAGTTGGCAGGCTACAGAAGTCCATGGGGTTGCAAAAGAGTTGGACACAACTTAGCAACTAAACAGCAGCACCATCATTACCTGATATATTCTATTCTTAGCTATGATTTATCCAACTCAGTCTCTAGAGTGTGAGTCCATGAGGGCAGGGCAATCCCTGATTTCCATTTCTAGAACAGTGTCTGGCACTCGAGTAGTAGGTGTTCTATAAATATTTTTTGAATTTATGAATGACACCTTTTGAATTTTTAGTCTCTAGGAAAAAAAGCTTCTGTTTTTGTGTACATTACTTTCTGCCATACTTTCTTTCCTTTGAGAGAGACTAGTCTTGGTGTCAATCAAGTTTATTTACCTATGCAGTATAAGGAGGGGAAGCAAGATGAAAGATACACTGCAGGGGAAAGGGTTGGAAATCAGTTGGCTAATAGTAAATGGGGAGTCCCACTATTAACTGAAGTATTCAGGCCAGGTGTGTGTAATAAAAAGCAAATGATATAATCTGTGCTATTAAAGAGTTTGTGTGTGTGTGTTGGTCGTTCAGTCATGTCTGACTCTCTGTGACCCCATGGACCGCAGCCCGCCAGGCTCCTCCGCCCATGGAATTCTCCAGGCAAGAACACTGAAGTGGGTTGCCATTTCCTTCTCCAATTAAAGAGTTTAGTATTAGAGAAATGTCAATGTGATGATGACTCAAGTGTTGCAAAAAGTCTACGTGAAAAGATTGGTGGCATTGGAATTGGACAAACTTGGACTCCTTTTTGTAGGCATAGATCCAATAATCAACTTGCTTATCCTCTTTGAACCTTGGCTTCTTCATCTATGAAGGATACATACTAATATTCTCTGAACATTTCTGTGTCATTCTATCTGTTTAAAACATGACTGCAGATTTTTGGTCACTGCTTCCATTGAGAAGTTGGAGGGTGGGTATATTTACCCTCCCTTAGGCAGATTGTGTTTGCTTGGGTCAAAAGAATACAGCACAAGTGATTGTATGCTACCCCCAAAGCTAGGTCCTAAATGACCAGACAGAGTTCTCATCCTTGGAACCCTGAGCTACCATGTAAGAAGTCTGACTACCCTGAGGCCGCCATGCTGGAGTGACCACAAGTAAGCCTTCTGGTTGAGTCCTAGTTGAACTATTTTTCAGCCATCCCAGCTCAGGCAACAGATACGTGAGTGAAGAAGCCATGTGGATCCTCTGGCTATTCCAGTTCTTGGTTACTGAGTCACTCGCAGCCCTGAGTTACCTCAGCCAAGGCCCCAGACAAGATGAACTGAGAACAGTCCCCGTAGTTCTCTTTCCAAATTCCTGACACACAGGATTCATGAACACAAGAAACTATTTCAAGTCCCCATGTTCTGTGGATGGTTGGTTACACAGTGAGAGACAGCTGGAATGGAGTGGAAGTCACCCAACGGTCCTTTGTATGAAGTAGGTGACCTTAGCAGGTTGGTCTCTGTCCCCTTTCCTTCTAAATGTAATATGAGGCTTAGGAGGAGGGACAAGCCTGCAGATTTTATGGAGTGGTAGGTTTGGAGTTAGGTCTTAAAGATAGCGCAGGATTTCAACAGGGAGATGAAAGGGTGTTACAGAGAAACATGCAAGGCAAGGAATTTTGGTGGGAGTAAGCATGACCAGCACTGGAGACTTAGAGTAAGTCTTTAGATGACTCACTGTTAGAAGTATGCAGTGGTCAGCCCTGATTCCTGCAGACAGGAGATAAAACTGCCCAGAAGGAGGAGACTTCCCCTGCTTTATTTTATGCTGAGAAATGAAATGTAGTGATCAGACCTTCCCACCTAGGCCTATCACCAGCCCTCCAGGGCTAGTCCTCAACAGGAGCAAGTCATAGACACTACAGGGCTGCTGGTGTCCTCACACTGGCCCCTTGCTTCTGGCTTAGATATAGTCTTCGTGCCTGCATTTTCTGTTCCCTTTTTGGTCTAAACCTCAGGCCCTCTTCTTACCCACTCTCTTTTGTTTACTGCTGAAGATTCTCCCATCTCCTTATGGTTCAATATGTTTTTCCTCCTATCTCTTCTGAAGGTGTAGAAATAAAAATGCGATTTTGCTACTTTCTTAAGCTTTACCAAAACATGGACACCTTTTAAAAAGGGAGAGTATTTGTGTGTGCTTGCATATACCCACCATTCATGCTCACCTTTATTTCAGGAGGGGAATTTATACTAAAAACACTGTATTAGATGGCAGTCTTTTCAGAGTGAAGATCGTGAATTTCAGGTAAATTATGATTCTTGCCTAAGACAGTTCTCAAGTGAAGTTCATGACTTTCTGGTAAATTATGATTCTTGCCTAAGACAGTTCTTGTGAGTTACCATGAAGGAATTTTAAATTCTTAGTGTGCAAGAAATCCTTCCCACTTTAGTGGGGCAACAGATTTGCCACCATGTTAGAACTGAATCTGAGAGCTGTATTTATTGAGCACCCCAGCCGTCTTTCCTTTCCCCACTAAGATGGAGCCAAGAGTCTGAGATTCCCCTGGGAGCAGAATTCAGCACAACCTGATGGCAGAATTTTTGATCCTGGCCTGAGCAGTATTATCAGTCATTACATAGGCCAATTTCAAGGCTCTCCTCAGCTACATAATTTTCTTATTCTTTCATAAACCTGATGTCTTCTGTCTATAAACAGGGCAAATTTTTCTTGGTGTGTTGAATCATCATTAAAATCCCAGTAACTCTGATGTTCAAAGAACAGACTAGTATGGTGCCACTCTAAAGCAACTCTATATTTTCTTAATAATGCTTCTGTAAATCCTGCTGGCTCCTTCCCTACCCTTGGATAAAATCCTGGCTGAGCTTGGAAGTGATCCTCTTATTTGCAGATAGTAAAATATTTTTAGTCACTTTTCCTGGAAAGAAAAAAAAAAGCTACACTCAGTTCCATTTATTAGGTTCAGTTTGGTGTAATGATGAAAAGTAGACACCCACACAAAGGTAAAACTTTAGGCTATGCAGGAAGAAGGCTAAAAGTGGCAAAGGGGGCAGAATAGGAGGTACCTGAATGTAGGGGTACCTACATGTCTCAGTGTTATATACCTACCCTTCCTCTCCCAGCTTGCTAACCATTTTTTTGATCTTCATCCCCACATTGGCAGCTTGAAGTTAGGGGATGGGTATGAAGGGAAAGAAGGGACAGGTGAGGTCTTATACAGCCCTAACTCTTGTGAGCTGGTATTGGAGCACTGTGGGCTAGGCAGAAGTTTGAAGCAGATTCTCCTGTGGCATGTTTTCAAGTTTTTGAAAAACTTTTCAACAACTCATCACTGAGGATCTTTAGCCTGCTGTATTTTATCACAAGAGAAGTACATTCTGGCTGGCTGCCTGGGTTACCTTCCTCTGGTCTGGGCATCTGGTGGCTTATCTCCAGCACATTTCTGCTGAGGTTTCCTTGCTCTCCCAGAGGATCCTTGTATTACTTTTATATTGCTGTAAAAACAAAGTTGATGCTTTTGAATTGTGGTGCTGGAGAAGACTCTTAAGAGTCCCTTGGACAGCAAAGAGATCAAGCCTGTCAATCCTGAATGAAATCAGCCCTGAATATTCATTGGAAAGACTGATGCTAAAGAATCAATACTTCAGTCATCTGATGCAAAGAGCTGACTCATTAGAAAAGACCTCATGATGGGAAAGATTGAAGGCAGGAGGAAAAGGGGCTACAAGGGATGAGATGGTTGGATGGCATCATCAACTCAGTGGACATGAGTTTGAGCAAACTCCGGGAGATAGTGAAGGACAGGGAAGCCTGGCATGCGGCAGTCCATGGGGTTGCAAAGAGTCGGATGTGACTGAGTGAGTTAACAACAATAACAACAAAAGTACTACAAACTTAGTGGCTTACAACAATGTAAATGTATTTTCTCACAGTTTTTGTCAGTCAGAAGTACAGGCACAGCACAACTGGGTCCTCTGCTCAGGGTCTGACTAGGCTGAAATCAAGGTGTTTGCCAGAGTGGTGATCTTGGATGTGGTTAGGGGTTCTTTTTCAGCCTCATATGGTTGTTGGCAAGATTTATTTCCTTGCAGCTTAAGAACTCCCAGGCTGCATCTTCCAGGCCAGCAGGAGAATGTCTCTGTGCCAGTTTGCTTTCTTTTAAGGCTCATCTAATTAGGTCAGGCCCACTCAGGGAATTTGTCTTTTGATCAACTCAGAGGATTGGTAGTCTAATCATGGGGGTGATATTCTATCACATTCATAGGTCTTGACCAATAGGGGCAATTATACGAGAGGAGTGGGTTATACAGGAGTGTACACAAGGGCAGCGGGGAGCCTAAAGATGACCATACCTCCCTTGGGAAGAGACTATAATTCGTCTCCACTCTGCTGTCATCTCTCTCATGCGGCCCTTTTCTGAAATTCTCTTTCTGTAGTGATACAATTGCTTTCCAGCTATAGCTCTCTACTCTTCTACAGGCTGCTTTAGCTCTGACCCTTTCTGTTTCTCATATATGGCCCAGTTTCCATTTACTTTGTCTCTGGGGACCTCTAACAAGCTCACCAAGTGATCACCTTGAAGCCTCTCTCATTAGTACTGAGGTGAGGGTAGAAATTTCCAAAAAAATTCCTCGCTTCAGTCTTCAATTCTTCCAGCCTTCTCAAATGATTTCTTTATATACCCATGAGCAGGTAAGGGGACAAGTGTCACAAAAACAGTTTGAGGACACCTCTTTTGTAAATCCTGCTCAGGTTGTTATCTCACTTTGAAATTTGGGGATAATTGGCACCACTCTAGAGGTCTCAGTTGAAATTGAGACTGAAAGAGTTCCATAACATTCTGGTATTTGAAAATTATGATTGCTCACTTTTATTGACTTCTTATTATGTGTTACACTTCACTAAGAACATAAAAGGGGGAAACTGAGGCTTGCAGTTTCAATTACTTGTTCAGAGTCACATTGCTGATAAACAGCAAAGCTGTAATTTGAATCCAGTTCTGACCCCCACAGCCCATGTCTTAACCACTGTCTGTCCTGCCTTCCTAATATTTTTGTCCCCAAGTTTTAATCCCCAAATAATCCCCAGATAATATCACTTGGGTTGCATTGAATTAAATTGCCTAGTGATAATTAGACTGCTGAATTTATCATTTTGGTTCTATCTCTTCCATGTGTTTATGTTTATGGGAAATCTCTTGACAAATACTGGTACAGTTAGGGCTGCGTCTTTCCTTCTTCTCTGGAAAACATCCCCGGTGATGTTCTGATCAATTAGTTACAATCAACTGACTGCAGATCTGGCCCTTTGTTAACTACAAGGGCAAAGAAAGCTTATCAAATTCAGAGTCTGAGAATATGATTGGGACAATGGGCAAAGGCAATCCAAGAAGCACCTTGTTTATATCTCAGGCAATATTCTTATAAGTGACTAGATTGATTTGGCAGTCTTTGAGCAGGTCACAAGTGGAAATTTTGAGAAATTCCATTCCACGGATGGAGGACTAATTGTGTGTGCTGTTGATTTGTTTGTCTTCCCTCTGTCACAACTAAAGAAAGAGCCCACACTTGGATGTGAATATTTATTGAATATATTTCATAACTGCCTTTTTTGAAGCGTCTGGTTGCCTTATGTTGATTCAGAACATTCACCACCCTGCTATACTCAGCTGTTTTTTTTTTTTTTTTTTTCTGGTCACAGGCAGAATCAACCCACCAAATAGAGCCAAACCTCAGGATTGCAGGATACTCAGTCACTCTCTAGGCTGGAAAACATGTCTTAGTAACAAGAAACTACCTCGAGGCATTTGAAGCAGCCAGCTCTCCTCGGCTTAGGCCAAGGTGGCAGAGAACAGTGCAATGATTGCATCTCTTGTGGAAGGATTTCTGGGGTAACTTTAGTCCCATGGGGATGGAAAGTTTGGGAATGGTACCAGGATAAGATTTAAGACCAAATGTGCAGGCAGGAAGGCGGGCTTGAATAGACTCTTGCTTGTTCAGCAGGACACTGAGTGCTATTTGTGAGCTAGAGCTTAGAAATATTCAGGTCTATACCAAAGAAGTGTTGTTCTTGATTAGCCACAATCTCTTTTTTTCTGTAGCTTTTCAAAGTGAGAATTTAATCTCAGGCTGCCTTCTCTTATTATCAGATGAAATATGCTCAGGGAATGGAAATTAATTTCAATAGTTGACTAAATAAACCCAGTTAAGAAGATTAATCTGCACCCAGTGAAGCATGAACCATACATTCTAGAACAATGCAGAAATGGCTTACTTTGGAGGGTCTGGTTTTATTCCTAAGTTACCTTCTCCATATTTCTGTTCCCTAACTAGGGAAATAGCCCAGAGGAAACTAAGGGGAGAATGGGTTGCCATTTGTAAGCTTTAAATAGTCACCACTGACCCATGGATTTAAGTCCATGGAGGAAGGAAAGTGGTGGAGAAATTTTGAGCTTGGATGGGGTTTTGTGGTTAGATATGATGCAACCAGAAATGAGTGTTGGAAGTTATGTTCTCCAGATGGCTTCATGTCTCAGACCAGGCCAAAGATATCATTTAATTCCCTTGTGCTGCTTATATTAAATATGTCTGGGATAGAAAACACAACTAAGTTAGAAGTCTGTGGAGGAAGAGCTGAGTTCTGGGAAATTCCTTTTCATGTATTTGGTCTCAGCCCTTTGTGGGGGATCTTTCTGGGGAACAAGGTTCCTGGGGAGTGAATGATCACCTTTATCAAATAAGGTCCTTACTGGGACAGTGTTGACAAAAGGAACCTCACCTTTGCTGAGAACTGGCGATGTATCCTGAATTTAGTACACAAATGACTGAATGAGAATATATAGAGAAATTTTTTATCCTTGTTTTGCAGAATGAAAAACTTGAGTCAAAGAGTGGCTACATTGTCCAGGGGTGAGTGAGAAAGTTTGAACTGCAACAAATCTTCTGAATCCTGTGTTTGGTCTAATACTGCACCATTGCAATCATCATCATTCATGTCAATGTATGACAAAAACCACTATAATATTGTAAAGTAATTAGCCTCCAACTAATAAAAATAAATGAAAAAAAATAATAAAAAAAGGAAAAAAAACACTTTTAACATTTAAAACTTTTCATGTTTATTTCCTCATCTAAATAAGGTGGGTGTAAATGAGATAAGGAGAAACAACTATTTGTCTAAAATCACGCAGAAAGTTGATATCAGTATCAGAGCCCAGGGGCCTGGTGATTGTTTCAGGGAACTGTACATCAGGTCTTACCTGGGAAATCTGAAGATGAGCCACCTAAGTTGTCAGGGTCTTTTGTGGCAGTACTTTTGCTCAGCTCTTATTCAAGCTAGGAATGTGTTTAGTGCAGTACTGTCCTTGAAGTGATATGAGGAGCATTTACTGAAACACTTTGTCCCTTTTCTTGCAGAAGAGGCTTTTTCTGGATTATCCTTCTCTTAGCAAAGTTTCATTTTGGTCACTGTGTTACCTGGACAGAGAAAAGATTGCTGGTCAGAGCTGCTGTGTCCTGCTGTGTAGGCTGTACATTGCACACCTCTGATGTGTAGAGTGTCTTTGAAGTTGTACTGAGTAGTTGATTCCTTACATTCTGACACTGAGCTGCCCAGAAAGAGCAGCAACTGGATTGTTGGGAACAAGTTCTCCTTCTTACAGTGTATCAGGCTGAACTTCTACTGAACACATTCGTCAGTCCCTTGGATCCACTAGATCTTAGAGTTAGAGTTGTTCTGGGCCCCCTGATGATAGACAGAGATGCATTACTTTGTTGAAGACCCTGGCTAAGAAAACCCATTTCCTTGAATAGGAAAGGGATCTTCAGGTTCAGTGTTTCCCACTGGCCAAGTAACAGTAATGATTTATTGTCTCTCATCTGTTTATCTTATCTATCTATCCATTTACTGATCTATCATCTATTCATCTACACACAAAGAAGGGGGATTCATTCATTATAAGGACTATCTGATTATAAGAGTATTTAGCCTTTCCCCTTTACTAATCTTGTTTCAGTCTGCAACTACATTTGTTTATGTTCAACTCTCTTGAATAAGTATTGGCAAGATTTTATGGGCTTGCTCACATTGATTGTTGATGTAAAACAGTGAACAGTGTAAAATTATGAGGAACCTTTGACATTCTCAAGGACAATATTTGCATTATCAGGAAATTTGTAAATAGATGGGGCAAAAGAAGAAGCTTTTGTGTCTTTCTCCTCTATACTTAGCTCTTCTCATTTGATTTCTAAGCAATAACAAAAGGATGGCTGGTAACTTTTTATGTTTAGATTGAAAATAATATCACCCTGTTAATAATCACCTTTGGTTGATGCAGCAGATTAGACTGCTTTATCACTAAGAATGAATCTGCACAGGCTTTAAGGTTTATGAATTATAGACTTTTCTCTTCTAGAAAATATTAAAAATAAAATAACCTGGGTTTCTTGGTTTAAAAGATCATAGTCTGGTCAGAAGTGCCAATTTATTTGTAATCAAAAGGCAATGGTTATTCCATGATTCAGAAGCTACATTTGTGCCTTTATGAGAAGAAACAGAAGAATTTAATTTATTAGAGACTGAGTGTAAGCAAACATTCTTGCATGATTGCTTTTATAGGGCTTGTCTGCTGCCTGTGGTTCTGAAAACTGAATGCATTGCCATTTATTTGCATTAGAAAGAAAGAACTCTTCTTACATTTTTCTTTTTTGGCCACACTCTGCTCCATGGCATGAAGGATCTTAGTTCCTTGACTAGGGATAAAACTTATGCCCCCTGCAGTGGAAGATCAGAATCCTAACCACTGCATCGTTAGGGGATTCCTCTTCTTACATTTTTAGACCTGGGTTGTTGTGTACAGGCAAATGATTGAAGAAGAGAAACTACACTAGTAGTGCATGTGTTTGTTTGATTTATCTTCCTTTGTGAGGTATTTTAAGTTTATATTGAAAAGTGGGATAATCACAAACTAAGTTTGGGGTTTTGTTGATAAGAGTTTGAGCTAGAGCATCCATGTCCCTTTCCTGGGATTCCATCTCCTATAATGTCCTTGCTGTGTATCTTGGAAGAAGTCCCTTTCTCTGTGGGTCTCCTCAAGTCTTCCTGTGACCCAGAAGGACAATTTTTACAGTGTCTGGTTGGGACAACAGGGCCAGACCAAAATAGTCCGCTCCTGGGCTCTGATTCCTGACCTTTTTGAAATTACAAACACCAGATCTTTTGACTTCATGTCACCCTCCCACTCTTCTTAAAAGTGCCATGCAGCACTTTTAAAATTAAAATGAATTAACACTCTTTGTTTTCAGAATTTGGGACAGTGTAAAACTGGGGCTGGGACTTATTGCTTTAAAGATTCTTGGAGGGAAATAGCAGCTTATGTTGACTGAGTTCTTACCTATGGGTCTGACATTGGACCAAGATTTATATCCTCTCTTCTACTATCCTGCATGGTAGGTCTTGTTATGAGCACTGCTTTGAGAGATGATAAACTCAAAGCAGAAAGAGGTTAGATTCATTGCCAAGGTCAACAAGTAGGTATGGTAGTGAAGATTGTATATGACCCTGGAAAAAATGAATCTGGTCCTACTTCAGGCATCAGGAGGAAGCTCTCACTGTATTTGAGGCCCATGAGAGAATTCATCCTCATGGTCTCCCTTGGTTACTCTGGGGGGTAACCAGACAGTATTCTTTCAGTGATAGTTCTCTCTTCCTAATGGCATTAGGACTGCCGGAATTGAGCACAGCTACTGAAACAACACTTTGGGAAGGCGTGGAAGGTATTGGAGTCACAAGAAAACATTAATTATTTTTCAGTTATGCTAGACACAAGGGCACAACCAAATAAAACATCAATTCTCTAAAGGCTTCTAGATAGACTGTCATGGGTGGTCAGTGAGGCAATTGGATAATATGTTTTAAGACTGGAATTTCTCCAAACACTTCTTGTTTTAAATTCACACTATTCAGTGCAATCATTTATGAGTTAATAACCAAGACCTCCAGCCTGATCACATCCCTGAAATGTGGTTGAATTTCCCAGGTGGGCGTTGTGTAGGTTATTCTCCTGGCTTGGAACAGCATGAATGGAGACAATTCTGAAATGAAATGTCACAGAATTGTTCAACCCACCGCAGTAAGAATTTCCTGAGCGCCTACTCTGAGCAAAGATGCAGGACAAAGATTGCAAAGACAAATAAGACTTAATCCTTGCCCTGAAAGGAGGTTGTGATCTAGCCTGGGTTTGGGACACATATACAAATAACCCTTTTGCTAGGAGAGAAATGTTGCATTTTAATGATCAGTCTTGTCCAGCATCTAAATCATCCTCTGAATGTTGAATTCATAGCTGATGATTCATTAGCTGTGGAGAAGGAGATGGTACTTATGTGGATACTTTCATTTTTAATCCAGTCATTTGTTTATTTAGTTGATGGTGGCTCTTTTCCTCAGAAGTTTGTAGCAGATCAAAATATTAATGTTATCAGATGATCAACTATGTTGTGCCCACTTTGCCATTGTTTCTATTTCAGGTATTTGTTTTTCCAACCTTTTTGAACCTGTCACTCTCTTAACACCTTCAAGGTCTGCCACTATTCTTAGAATAAAGTCTAAAAATGACAGTGTAACCACTACCAACTTCTTGTTTGCTCAGTACACACTCACCTTCTCTTATTTATCAAATACTTCTATATGGCTGAATAGGTGCCAGGCACTGTTATAAGTGTTTTATATCAGTTAACTCCTTTAAACCCCCAAATAATCCTATAGGGTGCTTGCTGTGTTCCTCACTCCTCTTCCACAGATGGGGAAACTATGCTGCTGCTGCTAAGTCACTATAGCACAGATCAAATAGCTTGCTTGAAATCAGGCAGCTAGTGACCCAGGTGGCCTGAATCAAGTCTGCCCTCAGCTCTTCACTACATTGGTTCTTTTAGAGCTTTACCATCTTCTTACTCTTTTAAGAGTCTTCACAGACATGTTCCTTCTGTCTAGAACTGGAGGCCCTTCCTACTCTGGCTCCATCACTACCTATTTTTCCTTGCTGTCTTCTACCTCTTATGTCACCCTTTAAGCTCTCAGTTTAAATAGCACTTTTCCCTGACCATTACCTCCAATGGAGTTACTGTTGGAGGAAGGGGGACCCCTTCCAGGGCCCGAAACTAGGCTCTTGTCTAACACTCAGAAATGAATTGTCCGAGGAGACACATGTGCTGACAAAGCAAGAGATTTTATTGGGAAAGGGCATCCAGGTGGAGAGCAGTAGGGGAAGGGGACCCAGGAGAATAGCTCTGCCACGTGGCTCCCAGTCTAGGATTTATGGTGACAGAATTAGTTTTTGGGTTGTCTTTAGCCAATCATTCTGACTCAGAGTCCTTCCTGGTGGTACACGCCTTGTTCAGCCAAGATGGATGCCAGTGAGAAGGATTCTGGGGGGTGGTCAGACTTGTGGTGTCTCCTTTTGACCTTTCTCAAACTCTTCCAGTTGGTGGTGGCTTATTAGTTCCGTGTTCCTTACCAGGACCCTTGTCATAAAAGAAGTCATGCAAATGGTTACCATGGAGCCTGACCAGGGTGGGCAGTTTCAGTCAGTGTGCTTCCTCTAACATTACTACCATATTACTTACTGTAGAAGCACCCTGTATCTTTCTCTTATTGCACATAACATATGTGATTAATTATTTGAGTGATGAAGATATCTTTTGTCTCTATTAGATAGTTATGTAGCTGAGGATAAGGCCATGTCTATGTTTTCTGCACTTGGCATGGTACCTAGCCCACTGTAGGTGCTAAATTAATGTGTATTAATTACATTTAATTACACTAGTTAACTACACTTAAGTTAAATAAACCATCAGACTGGGGACAGACAAGCAGGGGGACTCTTTGGGGTTGAGGAATGAATGTAGATGCCTGACAGGCAGAAGGCCTGACCACTGGTCCTGTCTTCCTCACTGACTGGCTGAACAGTATTGGATAAACCCCCTACCCTCTTGAGTCTCCTTTTCCTTATATGTAAAATAGGGCCTCAAACAGCTGTGCATCCATCCTAAATGGTATTATGAGGACCACATGAAAGGGGGGAGGAGCACTCATGAGGCCACTCTGTTCTACCTTTTTACTGGTTGTCATGATATTTCCGTATTTACTGAATGGCATATTTGACTCCATTTGCTTTCTGTAGGTTGTTCATATGAAATTTGCCTAAGAAAAATCAACCAAAGCAGTCTGATCAAGGCTCTGAACTCAGCTTCTAATTATAGGAAGCGCCTAGGACAGAGGAACATGTTGAACTGCACCATGAATATGTAGTCAGACAGATCTAAACTATGGGGAATGCCCTGGCTCCAATGCACTGGCACCTTCAATAGACAAGTTGTAAAGAAAACAAAGTGGTGGAGGTGGTGATGGTGGGATCTATAGATTCAGTTCACTTCAGTCGCTCAGTCGTGTCTGACTCTTTGTGACCCCATGAACCGCAGCACGCCAGGCCTCCCTGTCCATCACCAACTCCCGGAGTCCACCCAAACCCGTGTCCATTGAGTCGGTGATGCCATCCAACCATCTCATCCTCTGTTGTCCCCTTCTCCTCCTGCCCTCAGCATCAGGGTCTTTTCAAATTAGTCAACTCTTCGTATCAGGTGGCCAAAGTATTGGAGTTTCAGCTTTAACATCAGTCCTTCCAATGAACACCCAGGACTGATCTCCTTTAGGATGGACTGGTTGGACCTCCTTGCAGCCCAAGGGACTCTCAAGAGTCTTCTCTAACACCACAGTTCAAAAGCATCAATTCTTTGGCGCTCAACTTTCTTTATAGTCCAACTCTCACATCCATACATGACTACTGGAAAAATCATAGCCTTGACTAGACGGACCTTTGATGACAAAGTGATGTCTCTGCTTTTTAATATGCAGTCTAGGTTGGTCATAGGAGAAGGCAATGGCAACCCACTCCAGTACTCTTGCCTGGAAAATCCCATGGACAGAGGAGCCTGGTAGGCTGCAGTCCATGGAGTTGCGAAGAGTCGGACATGACTGAGCGACTTCACTTTCACTTTTCACTTTCATGCATTGAGGAAGGAAATGGCACCCCACTCCAGTGTTGTTGCCTGGAGAATCGCAGGGACAGCGGATCCTGGTGGGATGCCGTCTGTGGGGTCGCAAAGAGTTGGACACGACTGAAGCAACTTAGCAGCAGCAGCAGCAGCAGCAAGTTGGTCATAACTTTCCTTCTAAGGAGTAAGCGTCTTTTAATTTCATGGCTGCAGTCACCATCTGCAGTGATTTTGGAGCCCTAAAAATAAAGTCAGCCACTGTTTCCACTGTTTCCCCATCTATTTGCCATGAAGTGATGGGACTGGATGCCATGATCTTAGTTTTCTGAATGTTGAGTTTTAAGCCAACTTTTTCACTCTTCCTCTTTCACTTTCATCAAGAGCTCTTTAGTTCTTCTTCACTTTCTGCCATAAGGGTGGTGTCATCTGCATATCTGAGGTTATTGATATTTCTCCCGGCTATCTTGATTCCAGCTTGTGCTTCTTCCAGCCTAGTGTTTCTCATGATGTACTCTGCATATAAGTTAAACAAGCAGGGTGACAATATACAGCCTTGACATACTCCTTTTCCTATTTGGAACCAGTCTGTTTCATATCCAGTTCTAACTGTTGCTTCCTGACCTGCATACAGGTTTCTCAAAAGGTGGGTCAGGTGGTCTAGTATTCCCATCTCTTTCAGAATTTTCCACAGTTTGTGGTGATCCACACAGTCAAAGGCTTTGGCATAGTTAATAAAGCAGAAATTAAAGTGACTTAATTTTTTTTTTTAATGAACCAGATAAAATTAGTGTCTAGGGAAGCACACTTGGGTGATAAGCTTATAAAAATTCAAGGAAAGGATTACCATAAAAGTTAGGATATTGGTTATGCATTTGGAGAGAGGACACATGAAAAGGTACCTGGGGTGGCTTGGCAACTTTCAATTTCTAAGTTTTTGTCTTATAATAATTCATTACATTGTGTGTTTTTTTTGTGTGTTTTCTTTATATCTGCTTTATCGTTCAATAAAATTATTTTTTAAGAAGTTAAAACAATAGAAAGAAGGAATCCAGCCAATGAACAAATAATAATAATATAGAGACATAATATGAAACAAAAGAGATGGTTGAAAACTCAGAAATATCAGCAAGTTCATACACTGGTGATAGACCAAGTTAGGAGTGGGTACTTCAGAACAGGGCCAGATAATACACATTTTAGGCTTTTATGGACTATTCATCTCTGCCATTGTAGGTGAGAGCAACCATAAACAAAATGTAAACAATGAGAAGGACTGTGTTCCAATAAAACTTAATTTGTAAAAAATAGTCCAAGGATTGGATTTGGCCTAAGGGTGCTGATTTCCTGACCCCTAATTTACAATTTTAAATCAGAATGCTGTCTGACATGTCTTCCCAGTGTCTTTTAGGTGAAAATAAGACCAACCTACACCCCAAACTTCCTTTAAAGTAGTTACTAGAGGGGAGAACCCAGTTATTCTAAAGCTGCTTTTTCTTTCAAAAGGCTTCGAAAAAACTTTATCTTTGGGAATTGCCCTCAGAGATGAGGTGACAGTGGTGGCAAGTCTTTGTCTTTTTAAGTTGAATTTGAGTTTTGGAAATACTGTCTTGTACCTCTAATCATTCAGATCTCGTGTTGATATCAGAAACTTTCAGGGAAAGCTCATTGTGAACTAGAGTTCAAGATGCCTTGTGGTTCATTCCCTTCTATGGAGCAGACACTTTCAAATCTTTCAAATAGTTTCATGCTAAATCTGATAGTCAATCTGGCTGTGGGGATAGGTTTTTCTTCAGATAATGCTACTGATATCAGAGAAACAAGTTCAGCATCATATTTATTTGGATTTGGACATTATTTTGTTGTTATTGTTTCATTTTGAAGGGCTCTTAGGACTGCCTATTGGAGACTTATGATTTATTTTCTGGTCATGCTGGAAACATAGTGTTTCATCATTGTCTACTACTATCCTTAAAAACAGGGTGTTGTTAATTTTCCTTGATTGATGAACACACATGATGTCAACTCTGACTAGTCCTACAAATATGTGGTGTAATCCTTACCAAAAAATTGACTGGATTCATTTTTTTTCCCACAGTGAACCTATATCTTTCTCTTCTTTTGCTTAATAAATATTTATTGCATAGTGTACAAATTCAATAATGTATATCTTGTGTATTGTATACATTATATACATATACTCTTGTGCATGTTTTATGTATATTTACTTGTGTTTTTTTAATTTATTCATTCATATAACTCATGCAATCTTCCCTCTTTTGTGCTTTTCTTGCTTTAGTTTTTATTTTATAAAAAATTAAAAAATCTTTTTCTGAACCTCTTATCTTTTAGCCATTTTTCATGAAATAACATGACCAGTATTATGTTCCTTTTCCCTGTACAAATCTTTTTCTTTTGATATTACTTTATCCCCTTGACATTTTTAACAATTTCTACTGGATTACTTTAAGATTTATTTAATTTTGCCCCATATTTGACATTAATGATTTTTATTTAAAAATCATAATATGCAACTATATGAACCAGATCTATCCTGACAGGCAGCCATGTGTTAATTTGAGAGCTGACACAAGTTGCAACATACCCCTGCCATAATTTTTCCCTTTGTCTTCAGAAACTTTATGAAATAAACATTCTCACTACTACAGAGTCCCATCTTATATACTGCTTCATGATGGTTGGAAAGAACTTGACATAATTAGCCTTTTAAAAAATTCACGTGAAATATGAGAGATGAATTCAGGTATTTGAAGAACTAGTCATGGGGAAAGTGATTAGATTTTTTCTGTGAATCAGAATTCATGAGTGGAATCTACAGCAACAGAGTTCTTGAGTTCTGATAGGGTAGGGTCAGCACTTGTCTGATTCATAATTTGTAGCAGGTTGATTACAAAAATGATCCCAGTTGTATATGCTGTCCTGCTGCCAATACCCTATGTAATGTGACTTTTCAGTTCCTCACATTAAAAGGTAGATCTTATTGTTTCATCTCTTATTTCTTCCAAGCTGCGCTTGTCCTTGTTCTGGTGAACAGAATGCAGTGGAAGTGACCACTGTGCAACCTCTGGGATAGACCTTAAGAAGCACTGCCTGCTTCTGCTTGCTCTCTTGGTCCCCTGCAACTGCCTGCTGCAGGATAAAAGCTATGTGGTCTAGTCACCATGTTGCCCTAGCCAACAGTCAGTCAACATGTGAGTTAGGCCATGTGGGACTGCTCTAACCAACCATCCCACCAGCTGACCAGACACAGGCTGGCTTAGATCAATAGACCCACTCTGCTGACCTGTGATCAATTATAAATGCATATTGTTTTAAGTCACTGAGCTTGGGGGTGGTTTGTTACACAGCAACAGTAGATATACTATTGTAATTCCAAGATCTAGCTCAAAGAAAGCACCTAATGCATATTTTACATTTTATATATGTGGAAGAATGACTATAGATCACAAACCAAAAATCAGAGCCATCCAAGGATGGGTGGAGCCCTTCAGGGGAGAATGTATTTTCAACATGGTCAATAGCATAGACTGTCAGGATCATTTTTGTATCTTAATTCTGTCATCTATTTTTCAATTATCTTCTCCCTGTCGAATGCAGTTTTAGTGTGAAAGTATTCATACACACTTACACACACCATGTTGACACTATTCAGCCTCATCTCATTAATATTTCCCCAGTGCCCTGTGATGGCAGTGAACATGAGGTACAAGCAGTTGGACTGGTCTGATAGAAGGATCAGTGAATGAATAAATATTAAGAAACCTGGAATTTTATCTCAGCTCTTATAACAACTGTATAATATTGTGCAGACATTTTCATTTAAGCAATATTACACATTTCAAATTTTTCTTCCAGTCCCTCATAACTTATATTTTAAAATTGAAAAAGATGATATTAATATTTGCCTAACATTTAACATGAGAATTTTGTGAAAATATAAAGAATTAACAGAGGAGACATATTTTTGTCAGAGTCTGTGTGCTTCCATAACATTGATTTTACTTAAATACTAGCTATTATTAGCCTGAGACCAATGTTGTCATGTTGTTTAGCATACTGTCAATTTTCATTATAATTCCTACTTATGTGGAACACATTCCCCCAGGACCTTGTATAACTTTTCTTTTCTAAGACTCTTATTGATGGCTACAGGCTTTTACCAAAACTGCTTTATATCTCCATATTAATTTTTGTTGTTTTCTGGTCACCATCAATGAAGTATTCGTATTAGTGAGAAAGTAATGAAGTATTCATATTATAATTCAATTATAGAGTTAAAAATATTTTTAATGTCTTACTCTAATTTTATATTGTTTTGTTAAAGTACTCTGTAATATCACTAGGCTAACTGCTATAGAGTTTTATTTTGATAAAACATATTGATTGGAGAATTGGTTATCTGAATCTTAGGTTTTTGTCATTAAACCACAACTTTTTACAGAGGAACCACGCCTAACAGGAAGGGCATTCCACTAGTACTGTCAATGTGACTCCCCACAAATAACTTCTTGGGTGCTGAAGTTAAGAGTCTTAATCTATAAAGTGAAATTTGTGGACATCACAGAACCTATGATTATGAATTCTTCTAATATAGACAGGCTCTGTGACTACATTTTAGGCTGCATCAATTGTCATGTAGATTCATTTTGCCTTGATATTTAGAGAATCTCAGAAGAAAGGGGAAGTTCCCTTAACATGTTCATAAGCTAGGTTTTTTTTGCTGTTAATTCTTCAAACTGAGTTTTGGATTGGGTGGTAGGGGTGGGGAGGGCTGGCTTCAGAGCACCTGATGTTGGTTAACTCAGTTTATCATGTGCAAAAATAAATCTGGCTCAAACACTGAACTCTGATTGCTTTTCTAAATAATTATTTGCCAGCACCAGGCCTCAGATTAACACCTCTCTCCTTATCTCACTCTTCTTTCATGCTCATTCTGAGCTTTCAGTCATAATAAACCAGCCCTCAGCATGATTCCAATAGACACATCTTGGAAGAATTTTTACAGCAGTTTAGACCCTAATCCTAGAAGAAGGAGGTGACATAAGGTTCTTTGGACACTCCACGATAATCCCTGTGCAGCAACTGACTCCCCTGGACAAGAGACCTGGAAGCCGCTCTTCATGACATCATTCTTCCAGAGACTGCCCCAATACCAAGCTCCTCTCCCCTTCCAGAAGGACCATGCTGCTATTTCTTCCCAGGTCCAGAGTCAGGGCAAGGGAGAAACAGGAGGTAGAAGGGTACAGCCCATATTTCCTTTCGTGAGTTCCCAAGAAATCTATGATTTCAAAGATAATGATGAAAAAAAAAGAAACGGATTAAAATACAGATCAGTCATTTTGTGCTAAGCAGGCCAAAAAAGCGTATATAGGATTATTTATTCATGGGTACAAAGAAGCCATCTAAATATTTTAAACACAAATTAAAATTTTAAAAATGCATGAAATGAGATTACAGTGTTTAAACTAACCTTAACTCATATGTAGTCGCAGGTATAAACCTGCTTTTGATAATAAATGGTGCTATTATCTTTCTATAAGTTTGCCCTTCCTGATGAAATTATAAATACAAAGGCAGTTTTGTGGCTATATGAGATATTCTATTTTACCTCACTATGAATTCCCACATAATTTTGCTTTGGATTGTGCTGAGCAGTTTTAAGAAACTCAGTACAGTAGTTGTTAGGACAGGTTAGGAGTCTAGGGTACCTGTCCAATGTAGTAGAGAGATCCTGCATGACAGTTATGGCCCCAATCCTCCCTTCTCCCAGTCTTGCTATGGTACCTGGCATGGCTTGGTGGCACTTTTTGGAGGTAAAGGATCAAAGGTCCCAGTATAAATTGTAATGAGTAAAGTGACATGTTAAGGCCACTTTAGCATATGTACCTTACTGTTATGAAAGAAGCTCAGTCCTTAGCATCAAGTGGTGGTGTTTGAATCCTGGCTTTACTGCTTACTACCCATGTGATCACAGATTATTCAGAACCTGAGTTTCATCATCATAAAATGGCCATATTCTTCTGTACCTGCAGGCATTTGGAGATTAAATCAGATGTGTATGGCACACAGAAAATGCTCAACACATGCTCCCTTTCCGTTCAGTGAACAGGACCCATGGGAATGAGCCCAGACATGTAAGTTATTTTATGAGCAGAGAGGTCAGAGGATCAGGACGATGGTGACACAAACAAAGCTTTCTCTTGTCAGTTGTATAGCACCTGGGGCACCTTTGATCAGGACAAAAGCTCTGGTTACATGTGATCTGTCCCCTGAAACTAACTCATTGGCTTGGGGGAAAGGATGCAGCCGGAAGGGTGCTGGTAGCTCTGAAAACAGACTTTGCTTATCTCTTACTGATATCTTATGTGGACTCTGGTGATGGTCCATATTTCTTATAGCTCCTTATTCCCCAAAACATGGAAATAATGCCAAGAGGTTGTATCACCAAATATCTTCTAAAAACCCAGTAACAAAATAATAATGTAATTTGCATGCTGTTAATTTGTACTTCTCATCCCTGTGATTATCCAAAGGTTTATTTTTTCTAATGCCTGCTTTTTTTCCCTTTCTTGGGCTGCAGACTCTCTAAGTGCTAGAATATTCTATCCCTTTGGCTTCTCTCCAGTCTTTAGAGAGAGAGCGAGAACATAGTCAACATTGGCAATTTCCTGTCTGCCTTCCAGCTACCTCTGTGAGGCAAAGATTCCAAAGCCAGGTGCTTTTTGTTTTCCTTTATGGTTCTTTTGCATTATCTTTCTCTACTATATATGTGTGGGTGGATACACACACATACACACCCTCACACACACATCTCTACTGTGTTCCAGACACTAGGAGAGACACTGGAGGTACAGTGAAGAAAAAGACACGGTTCTTGCTTTTAAGCAGCTAGTGTAATTTGTCTCTCTCTCCCATACACACATATTTTATAATTATATATAATGCTGATGATGTCAAGATACTGAAATGCTTCAGGAGGCTGAGAAGAAACATTCAAGTCAGTCTGGTTTTTTGTAGAAAAGCTTTCTGAGTGGGAGGATGCTTGAGTTGGCTCCTCAAGGACCAGTGGGTGTTACCCAGGAGAAGGAAACAGCCTGTGCAAAGACACAGAGACAAGTGAGAACATTGTTTTGTGTTTTTTTGCTTATAAGAACTATTAATTGGTAAGTAATGTTGGTTGTAAGGAGATGAGAAATGAGACTTGAGGTGTATTCAGCAGTTCCCTCCAATAGAGGCCATGATCCTTGTTAAGCCCTGGACTCTACCCTAATCAATAGGGAGTTCGTGTGTGATGGTGATGGTGTGATGAAGGGTATCACCACAACAAGGAGGACATTGAACGGGAAATGACATGATCAGATAAGGGTAGCTGCGCAGATTAGGGCCCGAGCTATGTCAATGGTGGTGCAGGTTGAAATAGGAAAACCGTCATTGGGCTTAGAAAAGATGTTTCCCTAACAAAGATGCAGACCTTCAAACACAATGTGCGTCTAGAAACCCCTTAGTGTGAGTCAGAGTCAAAGCAGCCCTTCTAGAGTGATGTTACCACTATTCTTCTCAAGGAGGCAGTATTTTCCAGAAGGCTGAAGAGAGTCATTCCCCAACATTTATAGTAGCTATTCATTCATTCGACAAATACTCACTGAGGCACTATACTGTTTTAGGCTCTATAATAGGTCCTTCAAAGTTTTTTTCAAAATGCTGTTTATTTATAGTGTTACTCTTCAGCTAAATTCTTTAAACTCTAGGTCCATTTGCCGATACCCTTACTTGCCTGTGATATTCATTCCTGTAACCACTATCTAGGTGTAGTCTGACATAAAGTAAGCTTGTAACAGATGTTTTCTGAATGAATTGGTTGTTAACCATAACCCTGTTGTTATGGTTATGGAGGTTGTTATGTTATGGAGGAAAGACAATGGAGAACGACCAAGGTCATAGAGATGGAGGGAGCCCCCCACCTCATGCCTCCGTTATCATTTCCCCTCTCAGAATCACGCAGTGGCCTCTTCCTCTCTCTCCCTGGTAACCCTTGAGGAAGCAAACCATGGGAGGAAATGAACAGGGCCTCCAGAATACCTTTGACGATAGATGTGTCTAATTACAGTAAATCTTAAAGGGGATAATCACTAACAATTGAATAATAACTGAGGAGTGGTCTAGGAAAGTGACAGTGATGTACATTTCTGTCCGGAGAATTGAATTGTGGGGTGACACTCATCTTTGCCATGAGTCTGGGATAAAATATTGTTTTGGATTTGATGACTTGGTTGGGATGGGGTTAGTTTCAGGACTTCCACTTAGTCTTCCCTACTTTAATGGCTCTAAACTTATTGGCCAATATAAGAGTTTTGCCATTACCAATATGTTATTTCTAACTAAACATTTTAGAACAATGGCAATATCTTCCAGGTAAGTCTTTGGACCAAGTAGATTTACTTTTTGTAAATCTGGTGCCAGGACTCCATTTATTATCTGGTTGCCAAAGGACCCCACTCTAATAGGGGGCCAGGATGACAGTGGGTTCCTGAGTATCAGTATCTACTTGGATATTATGTTCAACTGTTGTCAAAATGTCTGGATATTTCTCTTTCCCAGTATGTGGTTTTAGAATTAATAGTTGTAAGTTCCTTTGTAAGAAAACTGCTCTGAAACCTTGGTTTCTTCCTCTTGGCTGCTTACAAGGGCTGAAGAAACTTCTGGGTAGGCAGAACATTTTTTCCCAAAAGGACGCCAGAAAGAAGAAGATATTAAAGGATATAGGAAGACATTAAAAGTATTCAAGATGTCAATGACTAGAAGAACATGACATGAAGAACAAAAATGAAATAAGTTAAACTCCACATCCCTGGAGTTCTCGGAGAATGCTGAATTTATCCCCTTTACAGGGAAACCTGGAATCCTCTATAAGAACCAGCAGTCTGTCTCATAGAGCCATGGAGAGGGCTAATACTAATTAGCAGTTTTTTACACTCTCGTTACTGGTGCAAAAGGGATATGGCACAAATTGCATGGAGGCCCTGAAATGGTCAATAGGAAATTGCACTGCCTCCCATGACTTGAATTAAATGGGTTAATGAATGAAAGTAGTTAAAATCTGTGCTTGGCACTTATTGGGTCTTCAATAAGTGCTGACCATTTTCATTATTATCATTTTCTCTTCAAAGGCATCTAGGATGCAAGGCAGAGCCTGAGAGACTCAACAAACCTGTAATCTCTGTGCTGGTGGACCACACCAGTACCCTTCCCTTGTATTTTCCCATCCAAAATCTTCTTCATTATCTATAAAAATCAGGGTCAGGAATTTCAAGAACTCCTGGACGTGAATGATGTTTTCAGTTCTCCTTCTAAAGTAATGACCATAATTTTGAAAGAGAAAAGAAAATCTGAACAGGTGTTGTCTAGCTCCAGAGATATTATCAAAGATTGAGTTTTTTCAAATATGGCTCATGAAAGCAAAATGACAAGAGAAGAGTACACATCAAAAACACTAGGGAGAGTAAAGAATCAAGTAAAAGGGCAAGAAGACTCACCAATCTAGTTTAGAAAGCTTGAAACTGAAATTTGAGGGGGAGAAGAAAAGAAAACCTATAAACTAGATATTAAGAAGAAAAGAAAACCTATAAACTAGACAGCCAGCATGGCACAGAGAGAACAGCAATCAGGGAGGTGCCCAGTAATTTACTGAAGAAAATAACAGGGGAGATGTCTGAGAACTGTATTTATGATCTTGGATTATATACAGATTATAAAGTAAGTAATAAAGTTAACCTGGAGTCTTAACACTAGGAACAAAATCCAGTGACATAGAAAACATTAGGAGTTTATGGGCTAAAATTTAGAATAGCATGCAAATGTTTGTCATGTTCAAAGGAAGCAGATGAATTAGAAATGATGGGTGTGCCCCAAAGCCTCAGCTTTTAATGGACATCCACAAAATTGAAGTATAGATGCATAGTAGAGACCACTACTGAATATAAAAGGACAGAGAATATAAGTGACTTGGAGATTAGTGGTGAAGGCGTAATGTACCTTACCTGGCCAGGTGAAAACCGCAAATGCTGATGTGGTAACTAAAACAGGATTCAAATGTGCAAATTCAAATGGGCAAATTCTACCATCCAAACTTCTGTTGACCTTCCCTTCTACTGAAAGCTGAGGGTTTGATAAAATGGCTTGAGGACAATATCACTTATTAGAATTCATAAACTATAGAACTATGGACTTGATGCTGATCCCATGGAAAAAATTTGAGAAACTCTAATTCAATTTAAAAAATTTAAGTAACTATTGGAATGAAACAGGCCTTAGATGCGAATACAAAGATGAGTAAGACAGACATGAAGTTTGCCTTCTAGTGGAGGATATAGACTTAAATATTAATAACTGACTCTATGACTGAATAAAGTTCTATTGTGAGGCATACCACAAAAGAGAAGCACTGTGATGTCAGACAAGATAAGGGGGATCCACTGTATGTGGGGGCAGGGAAGCTCAGAAAAGACTTTCTGAGAGAAATGACATTTATGCTGTTCTTGGAAGAATTTACTCAGCAGGAAAGTTCTGAGATGGGATGTGGCAGGATGCTGGGTCTACATGAGGGGTAGGGATTGAGGAGGAGAGTGTAGGAGATAAGGCTCCATCTTGGGTTTCTAGGCTTACATTCTTCCAAGTTAATCTCTTCAAAAGAATGAAATTGCAAGGTCATGTCAGCTTTAGAAGATGTCTCCAGGAGCATTCCACAGGCTTCTAACCTCAGGGTAGGCACTGACATGTGGAAAGGGGGTAGGGTTAGAACTATTTTTAGTGGCTCCAGGAGGCATAACTGACTGCAGTGTGCTTGTTACAGGGATGTGAAATGGATGAGAGGTCCTTCTACAGCCACAGGGATGGAAAGACCTGCCTGGGAGGAGAGAGCTGCTTTACCTGAATTCATGTGACAGGGTTAAGTGGGGGCTAAAAAATACCTTTGAGGGTTATTTTATCAGAAAGCAGCTGTTTCATTTGGGAAGTTGGACAATGTAAAATAATACCTACTTTTCAAGCATCTACTCTGTGGTCGACGTGGTTTGTTTAGGTGACAGGAACATAGAAGTGAAAAGAGTACCCCCTTTTGTTAAGTGGCAGGAAAAAACATGTTATCACAGAGAAAATGTTCTTGCCTGTGCTTTTGTCCTACGATAATATCTTAACCCCAATCCCAACACCCTGTCCCACTTCACCAAAAACTTGCAGCTGACGCACTTAGATGGGGCTCCCCCCACACAGCCTGGTTATAGGTCTAGTGTAGCCCCCTCTCAGATCCATGCACTCATCTGTTCCCACTTGTGGTTCTCTTCTGCTTTTTGTGGTTTTCCATTGGCCTGGTCCTTGATGTCTAATTGCAACTCTATTTTCAATGTGCCAGCCCATTGGATCGCGGCAAGTTCAGTTTCTTACTCTAGGCACTCTCTGGGCACCGGGCACCATGCTCTTCCTCTTACTCCGGGTACCTCTGCTGCTGCTCCCTCAGCCCCTGGCTTCCCCACAGCCCCTCCTCACCATCACTCCACTGGGAAGTGTGGCCCATAAGTGCTGGAAGGGTCATTTGAGAGCTGTGGTCATTTCGGCTGTCTTGGGAGGTCAGACTTTGGGGTTGAGCAGAAGTTCTTTGGAGGGAGAAGGGCTGGGAGGGGATTTCGGGTAGGAAAACAACTAATGCACCGCATCTCCCCAGGAATGAATTTCTCACTCTTCAGGTGGCAACATGGAAGAGCATGACTAAACTGGGTGACTGAAATCAGGAGTTGTGACGACTCAGTTCTCTGACCTTCCCCATATCTCATACCCACTTTACTACCTGAACATAAATGTATCTGCCATTCTGGCCCCAACACGTCAGAATTTTAAAAATGATGTGACGTGGCATTGTGACTTAGATTCCCAGAAGAGATCTTTGGAGACAGACATTTTAATCTAAATTAATCCATGACTATTAACTAGAGTTCCACTGTGATGCACACAAGAGCTTTTAATTATTGATTTATTTAAACAAAGTCTTGGTGGAAAGGCCACTTGGGTAAGAGCATTATTTGTAAAACCAGACACTGACACAGTTACAGCCTGCACCCTGCCTTGTAAGAACAATCTCAGAAAGAGCAAGCTTTTCTTTCCTGCTTCCCAGGCCTGGGGTATCTCATTCTTAATGAGTATCTTCTCTGCTAAGCTGTCTGATCACAGGCTGCCAACTAGACCTAATTGAAGAGAATAATACTCTCCAAGGTGAACCTATGTAATTTTTTTCTTTGGAGGCTTTTTTGTTACACTTATCTTTGGCAAATGTTTTTATATCTAAATTGTCAAGCTGAAAGGAATGAAGTGCTGTTAAGGTATCTTTTACAGCTGAGAATTCTAAAGAGAGAGTGGGCTCCTGGGACCCAGAGCAAAACACTGGCACTTGGAACGTTCGAGGTACCCTGAATGACGGTGCTGAGCTTTGCCAGTCTCATGAGACATTCAGAAAGCAAGCGGGGTAGGATCCCACTTGTCTTGCAACATGTATGTGCTTGGATGGACCTTCTCACCTCTTGCTCCAAAACAGTGTAAAGAATCAGGAACACCTCTGGGCACATCTGGAACAGACAGGAGACCAGTGGCTGTATGCATCCTGAAAAGAGATTCAGGCTGCAGATCGGGATCATTGTGTCCTCCTCCTGCTGCTTCTGTAATCAGCCATGTGACTTCAGACAGGTCACTGACCCTGAGCCTCATGTTAATCACCTATAAAATGTGGTGGGTGTACCCATAAGGATTTTTTCTGCTGGAACTGAACAGTTCAGTTCAGTTCAGTTCAGTTCAGTTCAGTCGCTCAGTGGTGTCTGACTCTTTGTGACCCCATGGAATAAATACAGCATGCCAGTCTTCCCTGTCCATCACCAACTCCTGGAGTTTACTCAAACTCATGTCTGTTGAGTCGGTGATTCCATCCAACCATCTCATCCTCTGTTGTCCTCTTCTCCTGTCGCTTTCAATCTTTCTCAGCATCAGGGTCATTTCAAATGAGTCGGTTCTTTGCATAAGGTGGCCAAAGTATTGGAGTTTCAGCTTCAGCATCAGTCCTTCCAGTGAATTTTCAGGACTGATTTCCTTTAGGATGGACTGATTGAATCTCTTTGCAATCCAAGGAACTCTCAAGAGTCTTCTCCAACATCACAGTTCAAAAGCATCAATTCTTCGGTGCTCAGCTTTCTTTATAGTCCAACTCTTACATCCATACATGACTACTAGAAAAACCATAGCTTTGACTAGACAGACTTTTGTTGGCAAGGTAATGTCTCTGCTTTTTAATAATTGAAAGATGCTTGCTGGAACAGACTAGGATTCTATATGTGACTTATTTCCAGGTACTTTATAGTAGATTGGGCTAAATCTGCTTCAGAATGTTAACTAGGTGCCAAATGAAGTTCAGGATCCTATAGAGAATTATTTCTAAATAATCACTGTCAGAATCAGGGCTTGGATCCTGATGACCTGGGTCAGAGAGGTTCCTTATTTTTGTTTTTCCAAATTGTTCATTATATATGGCACTATTGTGCCAGAATAGATGTTGAGAGTCCATCTTACATTTATGATATACAAAAGAATGAGCAAATTACTGTAAGGGAAGAAAAATGTTCCCTTCTTCCTTTCTAGATTCCTTACTTGATCTAATGATTAAATAAGGCAGATTGATAGGAGAAAAATAAATTCAATTTCATACATATAGAAGCCCCACAAAGACTTGAGAGGCTCCCCAACAACTGAGGCTTACATGTCATCCTGAGCTCAAGAGAAGGGCTAGGGGTCTGGGTCTTCAAAGGGGAGGAAGAAAATTCACAGCAAGATGAGAAGAGCAGATGTTTGGTAAACAAATGTTTGCCGTACCAAGCAGATGAGTCTGATGTAGAAAGTTATCTCTGGTAATAGCCTATTTCTGGGTACAAGCCTGCTATCTAAATTCTTTTAGGTAGTTAGAAAGGAGGTAAAAAGCTGTTCTTCAGTCTGTTGGGCTTTGATTGTCTCCAATTTGGAGTCATCCTCATGCTAAAATGGCACATTCTGGGACAACCTACCCTGAACCCCATCAGTACAAAATAGTTCTTTGATAGGCTTTTATGGGGAATATATTTGATTTTGTGGGGGATTGTGGTAACAGTATGGTATCATGGTTAAGTTACAGATTAAACTGTGTCCCCTCCTCTCCTTGGAAAAACCATATGTTGAAG
Organism: Cervus canadensis; assembly: GCF_019320065.1. Lineage (NCBI taxonomy): Eukaryota > Metazoa > Chordata > Mammalia > Artiodactyla > Cervidae > Cervus > Cervus canadensis. The sequence goes on along the minus strand of NC_057400.1, from coordinate 28,538,458 downwards.
TTCTAATATCAAGTACCTGTGAATGTGTCCTTATTTGGAAAGAGGGTCTTTGCAAATTTAATCAAGACATTAGTGGGCCTTATTCCTTTAAGACTAGTCTCCTCATAGGAGAGGGAAATTTGGACACAGACACACAATAGAATGTCATGTGAAGACAGAGGCAGAGACTGGAGTGATGGATCTATAAGTCAAGAAACACCACAGGTTACCTGCTGTCACCAGAAGTTAGGACAGAGGCATAAAACAGATTCTCTCTCAGAACCTCTAGGAGGGCCGACATCTTGATTTTGAACCTCTAGCCTTCAGAATTTGAGACAATAAATTTCTGCTGTTTTAAGCCACCTCATTTGATGTACTTTGTCATGGTAACTCTAGGAAACCAATCCACATTAGGTGTACAGGGTCCAAAGTCAGGATGTCTTAGGTTAAAAAATCTGTCTTTTGACTTACTGTGTGGAAGCAAGTTAACCTCTCAGACTCAGTTTCCTTATCTATAAAATGGGGATATAATTATACCCATCTGATAGTAAAGTTATGAAGATTTAACGGGGTAATCCTTTAAAAGAGACTGGCAGTAGATTGTGATAACTGTTAGCTGTGATCATCATTCTGTTCTTGTGTCTTAACCTGGAGACTGACTCTTCAGGCCTTTGAAGGTAGGAAACATATTTTATACCATTTCACCTAGTAGTGAGTGTTCCAAATAGTATCTGCTCAATAAATATTTACCACTGCTAGTAACAGAAGTATAAAGTTACTTCAATTTTGTTAAAGCCCAACTGAGTAAGAATGAAGATGACCATAGCCTCCTCTTAGGGTCTCCTCTCAACACCACTGAGTTTTTCTGGGTAACATTCAGACATCACAGTGAGGAAAGAAGAGAGAGCATGGGTTAGATGCTAATTCTGGTTGCATCACTTAACTGATTTTGTGTCCTTGGTGCAGCCGTTGCATCCTTCTGAGCTTCAGTTTCCTCCCTTGAAAAATGGAGATGGGGAGGGAAAGAGGTTTGATGTTTACCTTCCATGGTGCTCTGCCTCATGGAGAGACCTGACTAGGTCTGGTTCTTCCCACTCAAGGTCTTCTCCCCAAACTCTCCAACCCTAGACACTCTCTGAGCAACTGCATTGTTTTCAGAGACTATCTACATGAATAATACACCTTATCAAGAATTATAACTAATAATTTAATGGTTCAGACACACACACACACACACACAAAACAACACATGCACAAAATAATCAGACTCAATAAAGGCAACATCATAAGTTTGGGTTAACATTGGTGGTTTTGGCTATTGTGGAAAATGTACCTTTGGCAGCCTACAGCTGCATTGGTGTGAGAATCACTGGATTTGGGGACATGTTTTGTAGAACACATGCTTTGGCTGAAGAGACCCCTTGTAGCTAGCCGATGTCATGAGTGTGTGCTATGTCACTCAGTCATGTCTGACTCTTTGCTACCCTTTGGACTGTAGTCCACCAGGCTCCTCTGTCCATGGGATTCTCCCAGGTAAGGGTATTGGAATGGGTTGCCATGCCCTCCTCCAGGGGGTCTTCCTGACCCAGGAATTGAACCCCCATCTCCAGCAGCTCCTGCATTGGCAGGCAGATTCTTTACCACTGAGCCACCTGAGAAGCCCCAGCAGATGTCATGGGGCAGGCCAACTTTAAAGGCCAGGCTTCATTTGGCAAACATTTAAAGTCTATTAGCACAATGCGTAGAATTGTGGAGGGAGAGGTGCTCAGAGAGCCCTGGGGAGAGCAGGACTTGTGAGAGTGATAGATGAGGTGTGTTTAGTGAGGACTGCACAAATTGTTTTCTTTTAACAAGACATAAAACTCACTGAAAACATCAACTGATTTTGGCTTGCTAATTATGCTTTGCCTTTCCTCACTTAAGTAAAGCTTTGACGGCCCTAAATTTCCTAAAAGGCCTTGTTAGGAAAATAAATTTAGGGTTTAATTATGTAAACATTCTATGTATATATTATTTTTTAGACTTTCTAGGGAGTGTCCCACATTTTTGTGGATTCATTCATTTGTTCATTTAATTACTTTTATTGGGCCCCTACTCTGTCCCAGATATACGGCTAAATATAAGAATTGTTAGCTACATGCTGGCTGCAACTAATTAGGATGTTCAGCGGTCATTTAATTTTTAAAAAATTTTCATTGAGATATAACCAACATAGAACGTTATGTTAGTTTCAGGTGTACAACATGATGATTTGCTATTTGTATGTATTTCCCAGTGATCACCATAATGTCTAATTAATATCTGTCACTAAAGTTACATATTTTTTCTTGTGATGAGGACTTTCAAGATCTATTCTTAGCAACTTTCAAATATATAATACAGTATTATAAACTGTAGTTACCATGCTATATATTACATATCCATGAGTTATTCATTTTATAACTGGAAGTTTGTACCTTTTGACTACTTTCACTCATTTTATCACCACCTACCTGGTGGCTCAGATGACAAAGAATGTGCTTGAAAAGCAGGAAACTTGAGTTTGATCCTTGGGTTGGGAAGATATTCCAGGGAAGGGAATGGCTACCCACTCCAATATTCTTGCCTGGATAATTTCATGGATGGAGGAACCTGGTGGGCTATAGACCATGGGGTTGCAAAGAGTCAGACAAGAATGAGCAACTAATATTTTCACACTTTTCCCCTACCTCCTATCTCTGGCAACCACCAGTCTATTCTCTACAAGCTCAGGTTTGTTTGCCTGTTTTTCGATTCTACATATAAGTGAGATCATGCAGTATTTATCTTTCTTTGTCTGGCTTATTTCACTTAGCATAATGCCTGCAAGTTCTATCCATGTCGTAGATGACGAGATTGTCTTTCTTTTTATGACTAATATTTTATTGTATATATATACCACATTTTCTTTATCCATTTATTTGTCAGTGGACACTTGGATAGTTTGCATTTATTGGCTATTGTAAATAATACTGCAGTGAGCATTGGGGTGCATATATACTTTTGAGATAGTGTTTCATTTTCTTCAGGTAAATACTCAGAAGTAAAATTGCTGGCTCATATGGTAGTTCTGTTTTTAATTATTTTTGAGAAACCTCCATACTGTTTTCCATAGTGGCTGCGCTAATTTACATTCCAACAGTGCAGAAGGGTTCACTTTTCTCCATGTCCTTGTCAACATTTGCTATTTCTTGTTTTTTGATAATAGCCATTCTAACAGGTGTGAGATGTTATCTTGTGGTTAGTGATGTTGAGCATTTTTTAATGCAGGTCTTCTTTGGGAAAATATCAGTGCCGATTCTCTGCCCATTTTTAGTCATATTTTTTTTCTATTAAGTTGTATGCATTCCATATTTATTTTGGATGTTAACCCCCTTAACCTTTCAAAAAAGATCTTCATGTTTCATTCAGTTGCCAGTGACCTTTCTAGCACTGGAGCTGACATAAAGCCTAGATTGAGGCCAATCTTGCCCTCAAGTGTTACCATCTAGTTGAGTAGCTTGCAGCTACCCAAGCAATAATAGCAGTGATAACAGCAGTGTAGCCAGAACAGTACAAGTAATCGTGATAACACCACTAAGGAAAATAGTTAACCTTGACTGATTGTTATGCGCCAGTTCATGAGTGGCTTAAATAGATCATGTTATTTAATCCTCATATGAACCTGATGAAAGAGTTGCTAATATTATGTCCATTTTATAGATGAGAAGGGACTGAAGTGAAATAACTTGCCTGAGCACATGTAGGTAGGAAGTAACAATACTGTGACTCCAACCAAGGTGGTCTGGCTCCAGAACCTGTGCTCCTAATCAATTCTCTATGTTGCACACATGAACTCTACTTTAAAAAGTGTTACCAACCACATACATAGAGCTAGATTATTTACTTTTATTGGAGGGTTTCATGAAATGTTTCTGCAAATAGCATATGCTCTTGGTACACTCAAAGTAAGATTTAGTTAGCAAAAGGTTGATTTATGCACTTGTCTTCAGGAACATATCTATTCTTTAATAGGAACTTCTTCTATTTATAAATTTTAATCAGTTTATGTACATAGCAAAGGAAAAGTTAAAGTAATACAGTGGACAGCTCTTTCCCTCTACTCATGAAAACATTTTTATTGACAGTTTTTTCTAACATAGAAAAAATGTAATGAAGAGAACCAAAACGAAAATTATCCTACTGCACAGATAACTATATTCTTTAACTTTAATCATATGTGTATATTACTTTTATTTTTAAAAAATACAGAGAGATATAAAATGAAAAAAGATCTATTTTCCATCTTGACCACCAATTATCAAGGAAACTGGTGTGAAGTTGAATAGATACTCAACTTGAGGGTGTTAAAAGGAGTTGAAAGACACTTTGTAGTGTGTGCTGAGTGTTCTCTGTTTCCCCTACCCCTGAAAGTGAAAGTGAAAGTTAGTCACTCTATTGTGTCCAACTCTTTGGGATCCCATGGACTGTAGCCCAGATCCTCTGCCCATGGAATTCTCCAGGCAAGAGTGGGTTGCCATTTCCTTCTCCAGGGATTGAACCCAGGTCTCCTGCATTGCAGGCAGATTGTTTACCAACTGAACCAATAACAGAAATGAATATCACTTTATTCTGGATGTTAAGTGTGGGGGTGTAGGTGGAAAGAAAGATTGTCAAAGGAAAAAAATCCTAGTCAAGCCTCATGTTGTTCCCCAAATGTCTCCACCTGAATCTTAGGAGACGTGAATCTTTTGGTCCTTCATTGGCTGGCTATGGTCCAGGCATACCTTACCCTTTGCCATCTAATTTAACCATGATTCGTGTACTTTTATTAGTCCCCCTAACCTTTTCTAATTTTAATCCTTGCAACTTGGAAGGGAAGATTTACACTAAAATCCATTGCAGATTTTCCCTTCTATTTGTACGTCTTCCTGTTCTCTCTCCGTCTGTCCCTCTCTGCTTATTCTTCCTTTCTCTCTCTGTCTCTCTCTCTCTCTCTCTGTGTCTCTCTCTTTCTGTCTCTGTCTCTCTCTCTAGCACACACAGACATACACCTACTGCTGTACATTTCCACTAGATTTTAGATCCCTGTCATATTTTCTGCACATGAACAGGTACATTTGACAATACATGATGGTGATGTTTGTGTGCATGTGTCTTTCTAACAATAGTCTATTGCTCACATGATTCTGTTTAAGTCCTTAACAGCACGTAGAATCCTTTGAGGGAGATGTCTGGAGTCAAAAGAGTCCTCACTCTTATTCTGCAGGCCATCGCTGAGTGCTTCTTTCATCAATACACCATTGCTAGGCGTGAAATGGGCTATTTAGTATTTTAAGAGGCAAATGTAAATGTGTTTAATGAGCCTCGAGGGAGCTGTGCCATGGCCAGGGGAAAAAGGCTTTTAGCGGCAGATGCAGACAAAAGTATTGGATTTCATTCTCTGGGTCTCCTGAAAAGTAAAAGACAAAGAAAATGGAGATCTTGGCCCCTGATAGGGTAGGAGTCAGTCAAAACCTAAAACCCAAGCAACTGGTGTCTCTTGACATTTTTCTCTTTGGTAAAGAATTCAACAAATGGTGGTAGGACAGATGGAGTATACTGATTTGTTACAAGAGTGTGAAGCCCTGGTACTGTTGGGTATACCCTTAAGGAGCTTAAGGACACTAGCCTTAGAAAAGCAATCTTTGCAGTAGCTTTAAGGTTCTGAGCAGTGATTTTTAAAAATTGTAGATTTTTAGAAGAGTTTAGAAAAACTCATGAGTATTCCAAATCTGACTGAAATCTCTTTTTGGCTCTGTCAAAACAACATTCTTTGTCTCTTTACTAGTAAATATAAAGGCTAGTTCAGGCATCTCAGCACATTAGAAATCTGTTGAATGTCTCAAATTTACTTTGCTGTAGCTTGGGGCTGAAGTCTGGGAGACTTCCTGCCTCTGACAACTGTTTTATGCCTACCCGGGTTGGGCCAGCTCTTCTCTAGTGTGTTAAAAGTGGTGTGTTTCTGAATATAACAATGCTGATACTTGATCCTGGCAGAAAAAGAAGTGAAAAATAACTCATAATTTTTTTTTTTTTTTATGGCTTCAGGCAAGTCAGTAACTTTGGGCAATCCGTATGGTTTACATTCTGCAACAGCTGAGCTTCCAACATTCTCATCCCATGGGAGAAGGAGAAAGGCAGGGTCACCCACACTGTTTGCCATGATACCCACACTCCTCCACTCTGGTTTGGAAACTTGAAGCTGCTCTGTCCACGCTCAGCCTACACTATGCCACTCTCAGCATTCCTCCTCCGGTTTTTATTCACTTCTTTGATCTATTTGTATACCTGTGTGTCTTGTACTGGCTGACAAGCTCTGGCAAGACAAGGGTGGTGTCTTTTTCTTATCTCTTAGAGCATGGAACACAGAAACACAGATTTTTTCCTCCATAGAAGCCACTAGGTAGATATTTGCTAAATAATATATACTTAGTATGTGTATATATATGTATGTGTGTGTGTGTGTGTGTATTTAAGTAGTGCATTTTGATCCTTTTGTAAAGTCCCTATTCTCTTGACAAGTCTGTATAAATGCATATTCTTACCAGTGCTATGAAGATGTTTCACTTAAATGTTATATGCTCATGAGCCTAAATCCTTTTTTTTTCTTTTTTTAATGTGCAACTGGAGGAATATTGGATTATTGGATTGTGTGCTCTGGAATATAACACTTAAACTCTTGGTGTCTCAAGTTTCTGTCATCTTAAAAGGATAAGAATTATTGCAACTAAACCACCACCGCTCACAGAAACATAAGATTGAGAGTAGTAGGGAATGATTATTGCAGTACTGGCTTTCTGACTGTGTGGTCTTAGGCAGGTTACTCGAACTCTTTGAGCTTGTTTCCTTTTCTGTAACTTAGAGATATGACCTAATTTACAGGGTTATGGTAAAGACTGGATGAAATTCAATGAGACAATACATACACAGATTTTGGAATTGTTCTTACAGTTAGCAAGTGTCTGATAAACTCAATTGAGGACAACTGATTTTCTTTTGAAGAAACATGTAGAGATGTGAGACTCAAAAGTGATTCCCTCTGGGCCTGTGAAAGGGAGAACAAATCTCTAGGTCCCTGAAGAAAGGGTCACATAGCTTTCTTCCTTGCAGGATCATGAGGTGAAAGTACAGTTTCAGAGGATGATGTCAGAGGTTGCCAGAGGGATAGATTGTAGGCCTGGACTCTGGCCTTGCTCAATATTTCCAAGCCCCAAGTGCACCTCAGAAGTATGGAATGGCAGATCTATAGAGATTATGCAGGCTGGGACAGGGTGTCTTAGCACCAACCATGTTGGACAGATGGTCAGAGACCACAAGGTACTTCATAATGCCTTGAAATTCTGAAAGACTCTGAACCTCAAGCCATCACTGAGGACTGTCAGAATGACTGAAGTTGAATTTCCCACCACCCAAGCAGAGGGGAACTCACAATTAAGTTGGTTTGTAGAAATGAAGGGATGTGGTGTTTCTTACATCCTTACTATCTGTACCACTAAAAATATTAAATCTGCCACAGAATTTCACATAGATATTGACCCTATTTCACAATACTTGAGAGTTTTGAGGGAGGATGAATTTTTAAAATAATAAGTTCAATCAGATTACAAATTTGGCATTTTCATAAAGTAGTTTTTAAAAAATTTTTAATGATAATTTTTAGTAGCCAAAATTCTCTGTAAATTATGACTTCTGTTCTCTGACATGACATGGCTACCTCAAATCTTGCATAAAGTCAGACAGAATAAAAAACATTCTGATATAAATTGACAATGTATCTTTGATATAATAACACATAATATCGTGAAAGGGAAAGGGAAAGTTGCTCAGTTGTGTCTGACTCTGCCACCACATGGTGTATACAGTTCATGGAATTCTCCAGGCCAGAATACTGAAATGGGTAGCCTTTCTCTTCTATAGGGGATCTTGCTAACCCAGGGATTGAACTTTCAACACCTAATATAGTTACTATAAATTATAGATCTTCAATAAATTTGGGACAAATGAATTAATGGGCAGTTTGTTGACACATATTTAGAATTTCTGACAAAACTGTAAATTTTATTCACCTTAGCTTTAATGTTAATAAACTTTATTATATTATAATCCTTCTCAGATTAGTCATTAGTATATGATATATATGGTCCTTTAGTACTCATCTCTTGTGTTTTTCTTTGTTCCACTTTCTAATTCTCTTGACATAAGGTTTATGTACAAAGATGCAAATTTCTATCTTAAATATAATGGTTAAAAACTGGGATTATACTAAACTTCCAAATAAATTTTGAGATATGTCCAAAATTGTTACCCTGCATATATTATAGATAATGTCTTAAAAAATTATTTAATAGCCTGAGGAAATGTTAATGTCACCAATTCAAATGAGAAAATAGGATATAGCTTAAGTGTGTGGTTCTGTAGGCATGCTAGGGTAGACTTTGGACTATAAAAATAAATTATTGGGTTGCACTTGCCTTGGGACATACTTGATCAAAAATTTCTAAGTGAAGTTTTTGAAGAATATTAGGTAGGGGGAGTGACTTCAAGCTTACACTCTGTTTCACAAGCACCTAAAATTCAGTCTTTCTATATTGCTGGTTAGGTGTAAGGTAGAGCCATGGTGATGTTGGTTAACATCCTTGTTTGAAAACTAGGATGCATGCTTAAATAAAAGAACCTCTTACCTTGGCTCAGAGGTGAATAAAAGAAGTATCTACAAATGGGATAAAGAATTTCTTTAGAAAATAGTTGTGGATTTCTTTTAAACCAGAGGTAAATGACTGATCAAGGAAGCAGATTACAAAACTGCCTAGCAGTAACTATGGTTATCTCTCGATAGAGTTATGAGTTATTTTAGTTTTCTCTTCAATACCTTTATTTTCTAATTTCTCAGCAATGAACATGTATCAACTTTATAATTAGAAAAAATAGCAATTAAGCCCTCTAAATAGCTTGTATGCCTAGCCCTCACTGGCTTCTGTATCAAGGACTAGGTAATATTTTCATTCATATGCAAACTATGACTTTGCTCCCCACCTGCCCATCCATGAAGGAATTTTGGCTCTTCTAACTGCTCTGTGGATCTTTGTAAATAGACTTTGTAAGAAGGTACTTTCCTCCTGAGCATCACTTTCTTGCATTCTGACTTCCTTGTCAAGCCATAGTGTATAGGCTGACACTCTTACAGTGCAGGATAAGTGACCTTTCCTGGGTGACATTTATCTGCACAGTGGCTCTGGCCAAGGGAAAGGGGTGCTATTCCTTCCTTTACTCCCCTTTCTCTGCATGTTCCAGGATCATTCTTCAAATTCCCCAGAAGCACAGCTGGGAATAAGGTTTTACTAAAGCCATGGAACATTGGAAGGGAAATGCATTCTAGATGTTAGCATATATCTGTGACTACAGGGTATTGCCCTCAAGACACATGGAGCAGGGCAACCCTCAGAATCCCCTTTATACTTCTTTACTGTCCACTTGCTCAGTCTCTCCCCACTCATACCTCCTGGAATGCTCACAGCTATTTAGGTCTTAGAGATCACATCTGCAGGCATCTCAAAGAGATCAAAGTGCTTCTCCTTCCTTCTAGACTAAGATTCACCTCCTCAGGCCTCATTTCTGGTCTCAAGGATGATTGACAGAGAATATCTTCTCCCTGGAAAGAATCTCAAGCCTTTCCCCTCAAGGGAGTGTGGCAAGGTCCTCTAATTCCAATGGAAAAATGACTGTAAATTATCTAAAAATCTCTATGTTATGTTAATTCTTTCTGGAGGTTTCAGTCTTAAATAATGCTATATATAGGACCTAAAAGGTCCAGTGCAAGTTTCTTTGTGATTTCCCAACCTAGTTCTCTTTACTGTTATTCATCATGAGGTCAAAATCAGGTTAGTATCACCTTTATCTCATCCTCTCACATGCACTCTTGTACACACATGGACACAAACTCACATCTTCACAAGAGCAAGCAGCGGGTTTTCTGTATCAAGCAGTATAGTAAATGAAACATTTCCCTGAAAGAAACAAGCGTGAAGAATCTGGCTAAAACCTGTACCCCACAGTTTATATTACCAAACAGAACATTTATTTTCTCACTTGAAAACACCTGCACCCAGTTCGCTTCACAGCTTTCCCTAAGAACAATAATGGATGGGGACTTCTTTTTTATCTGTGTCACTAAAGGGGTCCATTTGGAACAGTTATCTCAAATCAATGCAACAGCCTTCCCCCAAAGATAAATTCAGTTCTCTTACTTCTTAGAGAGAAAATCGCCTTGGTTTTGAAATGTTAGTTTTCCAGCCTGTACATAAGAAAGCTTAAAAAAGAATAATATGAGGGTAGACTTTTAATTTCATTGGAATATCCTTTTACACCAAGTGTTATAATTATTTATGCATTGAAGTTGACTTTTCCTATGCCATGTGTCTATAGGACTTGATTTTTGCTCTGACTAACCTAAGAAATGAATGGTCAGGTAGGCAGCAGCGATTGAAAATGGCTTACCCTCTTCTTCTTCTCTGTTATCATTGGCAATTTAGAAGCTGCCTTAATGCTTTAATCCAGGGGAGTGACTGGCGTGGAGACTTTCAGAATCAGGAAGTCTTATAGGTACTGAGGTGGATGTGAGATGGTGCAAGAGTTCCATTCACATCATCAGTCTCCACTACCAATATAATCAACCAAGTGCCTGGAAACACAGCATTTCTCAGCTCTGCTCACATCTCTTTAGGTCTCCCATGCTCTAAGAACTGGAATGGAAAACTGGATTAAGAGCTGAAGAGAAAATAAGGCCCAGTGAAGAGCCATTGTATGTATGGGTGATTCATTTTGAGAAAGGAAAGCCAATAATAACTTCAAGTGAGTTTCAACTGTTATGAAGTTGATTACAAAGAGAGTTTATGATTGGAGGTAGAGAGTCAGAACAAAAAAGAATGTATCTGTGTTGCTCCAAGAATGTTACTAAGAGACTAGCAACAACTTCTGATAATAAATGTGATTTGGTACCACGGGAGGGTGTGGCATGCTACCCATAGTTCTGTATTTTACCACAGCTAAGCCAGTTTCCTCTGAAGTTTGATACCTATCCTCCCCTCCCTGTGTCCCTTAATCAAGCTTATGTTTTATTTCTCTTTAAAAAATATAGTGTCCACCCTAGGCAGGGTGACTGCCTTACTTCATGTAGCATATCTTATCTGCCTTACCCCTATGAACTCCTTACAAGTAATGCCACCTCCTACACCCATCTAAGAGTGATGCATCCTTCAAGGCCCAACTCACACTTTTCCTGCACTGACTGTACTTGAATGTCTACTCTGAAGGTCATACTGTATGCATTTTTGTGTGTAATTGTACATAGTAAATACTCCTTTCCTTGTGTGCTTATAACCCTTTTAATATGTAGAAGGGTTATATTTGTTATCTGCAGTTTTGCATTATTAATTTCTGACTTACATCCATTCAGTCATTGAGTAAACATTTATTTATTGAATATTTGCTTTAGTCCAGGAACTGTGCCTGGCATTGGTAGCTGGAGGAAGAGTAAGGTATTGTGTCTGATCTCAAGGAATATTTGTGTTAGTGCAGAAGACAAATGCAACCAGCACTCTCTGATAGTACCTTAAAAGAAATATGAAGTGGGTACTGTGAAACATCTCAGAGGAAGAAATGCCTAACTCCAACAGAAAACTCTTCATGGAGACTGGGCTGAATCTTAAAGAATGGATTGAAATTTTCCAGGCAGAGAAGAAGGACGGATATGCCAGGCAGGGGGAGCAAGAAGTACAGAGCCAGAGCTATAAGAGAATGTGGCATCCTTGGTGACTGATGAACTGAAGAGTGGGGTTTAGGCATATGTTATGTGTGTGTGGTTTGGAGAGTGGGAGAGGAGATTGAAGTGAAAACCTGGGGCCAGCCTGTCAGGGTCTTTATCTGCCATGTGGAGCTAAGAAGTTTGTACATTTAGCTTTCAGAGTGCTGAAATTTATAAGAAAAGTTCTGACATATTCAGATTCATTTGATAAGAAGAGAATTCTTGTACAAATATGGATTATGGACAAAGTGGACAGGTGGGAGAGAGCCAGTTATGAGACTGAGGGTAGCTATGGGATGCAGAGTGAATGGAAGTTGCTCAGTCATGTCCAACTCTTTGTGACCCCATGGACTGTAGCCCACCAGGATCTTCTGTTCATGGAATTCTCCAGGTGAGAACACTGGAGTGGGTAGCCAATCCCTTCTCCAGGGGATCTTCCTGACTCAGGGATCGAACCTGGGTCTCCTGAATTGCAGGCAGATTTTTTACCTTCTGAGCCTTCAAGGCAAGATATAGAGGAAAGGCTGGGTTCTGGGAAACAGAGAAAGAGGAGAAGAAACTTTGTGGATATGGTAAGCTAAGTTAAATTGCATACACCAGGAGGAGATGTTCAGTAAATAAGCAGAGATTAGGACTTTTTCTTAGGAAAAAATTCTCTGCATTGGATGGAGATGGAGATGGGAGCCATGACCAGGGCATGGGGCCAGGGCAGTAGAGGGTAGATGAGATTACTTTCGGGAAAGTGAATAGCCAGAGGGGAAGGAGGCTAAGAGGTTAGATAGATGATACAGGAAAGTGAGGGATAATTGCTAGAACAAGATCTCGGAATAGACAGAAGAAAATAGAATTCAGTAACTAGATAAAAGAAATTCTCCCTAAATATTAAGTGTTAAATGTTAGTCACTCAGTCACGTCTGACTCTTTTGTGACCCCATGGACTATAGCCTGCCAGGCTCCTCTGTCCATGGAATTCTCCAAGGCAAGAACATGGAAGTGAGTTGCCATTTTCTTGGTGCACCCTATTTGAGGAAAGGTGAGAACTGCTGAAATAGAAGAGTACTAAAGCAGTTTGAGAATAGAGACTATGTCATATATATGTGTGTGTGTATGCTCATTTGCTCAGTTGTGTTCGACTCTTTGCAATCCCATGGACTGTAGTCTGCCAGGTTCCTCTGTCCGTAGGATTTTCCTGGTGAGAATACTGGAGTGGGCTGTCATTTCCTACTCCAGGAGGTCCTTCTGACCCAGGGATTGAACCCATGTTTCCTGTGTCTCCTGTATTGGCAGGCGGATTCATTACCACTGAACCATATTTATTTATTTATATTTATCCTTTATTGCTCATATGACATTGCCTTACACATAATAAATCCATAGTAAATGTCTGTTGACTTCAAATAGTTTACTTTTTGTTTATAAAACTCACCTATCTTCCTTACACTTGATCTGTTTCCTCACATTGCCAATGCTTTTTAGGTTTAATTCATAGCAATTATTTCATAAATATTTATTGTTAAATAGTTTCCTATTTTGAATTTATTGATTCCTAGGAAATGGGCTACTAGATGCTTGCTACTCAAAATGTGGCCCCCAGAGTTGCAGCATCCATATCACATGCAAGCTTGCTAGAAGTGCAGAGTTGTTCCCCCATCTCAGACCTAGTGTGTCAGAATCTTCATTGTTACAGGGTCCCAAGTCATCTGAGTGCACATTATAGTTTGAGAAGCACTGAATTTTTGATACCTTTCAGAATCCTTTCCTGTCCAGAATTTGTCATTTTCTTTTTCATTAGAATCTCACTGTGGCTCCTGCAGGATCACTTTGGTGCTTCCAAGAACCGTTGCCCCTCGATGTACTGAATTTTCCAAAATAGCAGGTGAAATTATATCCATTCAACTGAGGTTCTTCATGTTATTATGCAAACTTAAAATATCCATATTATTAATTTTATAGTCACACAAAAAACCCAACATTGATATTATAAATACATTATGCTACATAGAACTCCAAGAGTTTGTTTTAGGCATAACTGAGAAATTCTCAGTTGTGTATCTGCTTTGTTGCTGTTTTCTCTCCCACTGACATATAATTTGCAAAATCACCAGTTCCACCTTTTATGATGTGAAGAGTAAATCAAATGCAGAAGAGAAGAACAAACTTTCCCTGAAGAGCTAGAATTCCAAGTAGAAGAGGAAGCAAAAATATTGGAAGGGACCAATCTAGATATGCATTCACCTTCCACTCTTGTTGGTTCTTACACAAGAGCATTTGGTTCAGTTTCCAGTGAGCACTGACTGCCAGGTTTGTGCTTGTTCGATTGACTTTTATTGCTTTGCTTCACACTTTAAAAATGTTTGCAACCCAAGAAAACCTTGTGTAATTCTGGGTACTGATACATGAGTGTAAAGATCTTTTGAAAACAGTTTGTTACAAATAACACAGTAAGTGCCTTACCCACAGTTTTAGTATTTCACCTGGTACTTTCATTTACACTATCACTATATGAATAGTAACTTCTGGACTACTTACAGTAAATTGGAGAAAATTGTCCTTTTTCAGAATTGTTGCTTCTGTTTCTAGAATATCAACAGAAACCCAGTTGTATCTGTTTCTAGACCATCTCCAACATCTACTTTATTTGTATCATTTGTTTTCAAAAAAGGAGCAGAGTTTCCTCTTACTAGATTAAAATATGTCTTGAAAAGTAAAAGCAAATTATGCTGAGCATGGAATTTTAAACCTGAGTGAAAAACATCTGAGCACTGGGTGTTCATCTTTCTAACAAGCTTAGCAGATGGATGGGAAGTGATGTTTGCTGTTTATTTCCTCAACATATCAATATGTGAGGATGTGGTGTAAAATATGGTTTTCCTGCAAATGAGCAAAACCACGCCAGAAGAGTACAAGCAACCGGGTTTGTAGTCTGAAAGAACTTTAGAAATTGGAGGGCCACTACTGACTTAAAACCTGCCCAGTGCTTTTTACCCATCCAAATCTTAGAATGATTATGACTGGGGTTGAAAAGATGTAATCGTTTCTGCTACTCATCTAACTGTTTCAAGAGCACTTTATTAAAAGGTTCTTTCAGGCAAGGAACACAAGGACAACAGAAAGCTATCTGCACTGATGGCCTTTGAATTAAAAAAAGAAAGACACTGTAAATCTGAGCCACCAAAGGATGCAGTGTGTGTCAAGTGATTTTTCCAGACTTATAGCATGTATTTTTGTGACCAATGACCTTTCTTTGACTGTCAATCAGTTAAGAATTAGGCCATAGTCATGGTTTAATAGTTGGCACTGTTTGAGAATAGTTATGGAATGAGTCACAGCAGTGATGTAGTGATTTCTGCAAGAGTGTCACCGCTGATAAAGGGAAGTTATTAGGAAGGGTGGAATGACCAAGGAGCATGTAAAATCCTGATCGCTGTCTACTTCTTTTTGGGGATAAATAAAGCTTTCTTGTCTTTTTAGTTAAATTCTTGGTGTTAGTCCAAAACCTTTATTCTTCCTTTGTCAATTATTGTTTCTCAATGACTCTTGTTCTTAGCGTATTGATCATGGGTTACATACATTTCCTGGAAACTAATAAAAATTCCTCCAAGCCAAGTGAAAGTTATCATCCCAAGGAGGATAATGAAGTAGCTTAAATGTTGAAAGATTCATGTTCCTGTAGGTCAAGGTTAGACATTTTAGTCACCATCTTGGTACTAGTAACCTATAAAATTTTAATCAATGCCTGGGACAGAGATAACTGGATGCCTTAGATACCCATTGTATAGCTTATTCTTTGTTACAAGGTTTCATTATTTTGGTGTCTCTGGGATGGAAGAGGGGATATTCTAAGCTACTTACATTAAGAGAAATGTTTTCATCTCAGTTTTTGAGTTGAGAGCAACACCTTTAAACTGAGAGGTAGCATTGTGATTGCCTCAGGAACTAGTGTTGGGTTTAAGCAGATTTTCTGGGAAGACTGACTGACCCTGGGACTGGTGACAGGTCCTGGTGATTCCAGCCCTGGTTTAATCCCTTTTTGCTAAATAGCAGAGAGATGATTCTTTGATTTGTCAGAGGGTTCATAGGAACATATTATGCTATTAGAATGGATGAGGCAGTGGCATCCGGTCTTGGAAAGGGTTTAAATTTGTCCACAATTTTGTTTTGTAGCTTCCACTCTCTCTACTCTGTTGAACTGTTCTATATAAAAGCACTGAATTTTACAAAGATATTTTGTAAGGTGAGTGGGAATCTAGGTACCATAATTGATAAAGGACTAAAATGGGTAGAGGACTTTTGTTAGAAAATCTGGGTTCTAGGCCCAAATACTTCTCCATGATACTTGTTCATCCTGGGCAAGTCACTCAGTTTCTTTGACTCTGGTTTTGACATTTGTATAATAGAGATTCAACTAGCTGCCCTATCTATGATCCTATGTTTAAAGAATGTTGAGTTGCTCAACACTCCTCTTGGTGAAAAGTACAAAAAAGGCTGACTGTAGAGACTGATGCCTATTTTAGGCAAAAAATAGGGAGAGAAGTATTGGTGCATTCTAACATTTTTGGTATAGGAAGCTGTATAATAAATTCTAGAGCAGAGAGAGGGTGGTTATGTCTTAGATATAAGGCTAAAGTTATCATTTCATAAGAAATCAGATCACATGCATATGGTTATGAGGGACAAGTTTGTCTTGTAGACCAGACAGGTAGGTCTTCTTTGGAAAGAAATAATCCATGTGGTGGCAGGGTGTGTTTTTACCTAGGTTAGAAGGAAACAAGCCATGTGCATGCTTAGTCACTCAATTGTGCCTGACTGTTTGTGACCCCATGGACTGTAGCCCACCAGGTTCCTCTGTCCATGGGAATTCTCCAGGCAAGAATACTGGAATGGGTTGCCATGCCCTCCTCCAGGGGGTCTTTCCAACTCAGAGATTGAACCCAGGTCTCCCATACTGCAGGCAGATTCTTTACCATCTGAGCCAGAAAACCAGCCATAGCTAGTATGAAATCCACCATTATATTTTCTGGACCAGAAGTTAACTTTAATCTAGGTAGAATCGGTTTTCCATGAAGCCAACAGAATAGAAGGAAAGGCCATGGACATTCCACAAATATGTGAAGCTTTCCAGTTTACAAAATGAAACAACAAACCAGGGAACTGAGAATATGCATAACCGTCTAAGCTGGAGGAATAATAAGGCCAGTTAATCCTCTGGAATTTCCTCTTTTCAGAGGGTACTTGAGGCACACATCGTAGGGCAGAAAGGAGGAGGTTGGCACTTGAATTATACAAGGCTATCCCAGGAACATCTAACTTCCTCATCCCATAGCTCGCTGATGTGTGTCTTTTGTGCACCATGCTTGGTCGTTCAGTCGTGCCCGACTCTGCAACCCCATGGACTGTAGACCACCAGGCTCCTCTGTCCATGGGGATTCCCCAGGCTAGAATATTGAAGTGTGTTGCCAGGCCCTCCTCCAGGGGATCTTCCAAACCTAGGGGTCGAACCCAGGTCTCCTGCATTGCAGGCGAATTTGTTACCATCTAAGTCACTGAGGGAAGCGTCACAGTGTGTCTCTTTTAGTGCTAACCATATTTTGAAGTGTAAAATGCAAATTATATAATCGGGCCATATGGTAACAATAGAAAGTAGCCAAGAGTTTCACACTGTTTCATGACCTTAAACAATAAACTATTGAAAATTTCTTCTGAAAAAACATTAACAAGAACATAATGCAACAGAGAACCTCACTTTATCTCAGATCCTAGAGAAAAGCTATGCAATGATTTAGTACTCTCTGCTTCTGACCCAGAGCCACATCCCAATAAACCAATCCTAGTTTTCAAGTCAGACCCTCAAAAGGAAAAGAGTAAAGGATCATTGACTCAATGGACATGAATTTGTGCACACTCTGGAAGTAGTGGAGCACAGAGGAGCCTGCTGGACTGCATTCTATGGGGTCGCAAAGAGTCAGACACAATTTAGTGACTGAACAGCTACAACTACAACAAAGGATGTCATGAGAGCAACATAGGGCAGTGAGCACCGGGGGATGGAGTCAGGGGGTCTATTTAAGTTTTACTTATGTTTCTTTTATTCTGCATGTCTCCATGTCCCTTATGTTAAAAGAACCAGCTTCACTGTTGTCATCTTCCTGGTCTAACTTTCCATGTTTCTGATTTCTGCTGAGAGACACCATTTGGTTGGGTGACTCATTTCTATTTCCTTTTCTAGCTTTCTGGTCTACTCCACTCATGACTCTGGATGAGTTCTTAATTTCACAAAGTCCCTGAGCTAATCCAGTGTAATCCTCAATGATGGCTTCTGTCCCATCTCTCAGAAAAGAGAGATTTGGACACTATCTATGTTGTCACGGGCTTCCCAGGTGGTGCTGCTGGTAAAGAACTCGTCTACCAAGGCAGGAGATGAAGGAAAAGCGGGTTCTATCCCTGGAGAAGGAAATGGCAACCCTAACCAGTATTCTTGCCTGGAGAATCCCTTGGACAGAGGAGCCTGGTGGGCTAAAGTCCATAGGGTTGTACAGAGTCATACAATGACTGAAGTGACTTAGCACACATGCACATATGTTGTCACTTTCGATGAGATGATCCCATTCCAGTTAAGAAGTCCTGTTCTAGTTGAATGGGTGAGGGTCCTCACAGACAGGATGGCAGTGATGGTTAGTCCTACTCTTTTAGCAATCAAAAGACCTCTGTGGTCAATGACTGCTTCAGAACAGCACACTGGCCAATTATACCAAAACAACCACAACAATAACAACTGAAAAATGTCCTTAAAAAGTCAGAGAATTTTCTGGTGGTCCAGCAGTTAGGATTCTGCACTTTTTCCACTGCAGAAGGCATGTGCTCGATCCCTGGCCAGGGAACTTAGATTCCACAAGCTGTGTAGGCTGGCCAAAAACAAACAAAAACTCAATAATCTCCATTGTATATTAGAATTCGTTAAAATTAAATTAGGTTGGTACATATTAGGAAGTTCAAACATGTAGTTTCTGTCTCCTTTTCTGAAAGAGAAAAACCTTTAAAAATGCTTTTAAGCCTGTCAGATTATGGGTGACACATATAGAAGTTAGATTCAGAGAGAAAGCCCTTCAATGGTATTTACCTGGCTTATGGTGAAAAGGTTTCTTTTTGTGTTTGACAGAAGAGGAGAAAACCTCATGGTGGATGCTGTGAAATCCTAACGTAATTATCTTAACAGTATTCTTAACATATGGCTTGTGATACTCGTACTAAATCTGTCAAGTAGTGCAGTTACTGTTGGCACTGTTAATATGAATTCATTATTGTTAACCTTTAATCCCATTTTATAGCTAAATAGTACTGTTAGACGCTTGATTACTTCTAAAAAAAAAAAAAAGGATTTCTACTAGACCTTGAACAAGTGAGTGTAGGTGGGCAAGGCACAAGCTCACTCTGCCAGTTGTCGTCTCTGGGACCGAGTCAGAAGGCTCTCTGGATGTCTGTTTCCACATCCAATAGCACAGTAAGCTCCAGGGACCTTCTGGAGTCTAGTAAGGATCAGGAAGAGAAGGTAGAAATACCCGCAATGGAGAAGGAATAGAGCGTGGTGGAGAAAATCTGCCAACTTTCTGATGGTCTGTCTTTCATGATAGGTGCCTTGTTTTGAATCATTTTGGTCTTTCAAACTGTCATCTTCACTTAGAGTGTTAATTAGTTCCTTTATTCTTTTTGGTCATCAAAGACCTATGTAATTGATGTTCTGAGCACCCTAAGATGTACATCATATATTTACTTTCTCTAAAGCAGAGTAGTTAACCAATCATTCAATCACAAGTATCCTTTAAAAAAAAAAAAAGGTTAATTAATTTAGTTAGTTAATTCATTATGCTAAAATTGACTGTTAGTGTTTTGTAATATTAAAAATATTTTTTAAAGTTCCCAAACCTTATTTCTGGGCTTGCAGAATTTTTACAGTGTGAGGACCTCAGATTGATAAGCATTGGGTTAAAGTTGGTGGTTTTCACCTGTCTGTCTCTATCTATGTATATTCATATATGTATGTGCTTATAGAGTATTCTTAGTCCTCTTCTACAGGCAGATGATAGGTAACTTGGACAGTTGTAATGGGTCAAAAGAAAAAGAGAGTTTCCCTTTGCATTTACACTTGTGGATCATCCATTTGTTACTCATGAAGACTGTTACGGAAAGAGAATTTGACTCTCTTTCCCATCACATTTGCCTACAGATATAGAGGACTATAGGACTTCCCTGTAGCTCAGATGATAAAGAATTCGCCTACAATGCAGGAGTCAGGGGTGATCCCTGGGTTGGGGAGTTCCTCTGGAGAAGGAAATGGAAATACACTCTGGTATTCTTGCCTGGAGAATTCCATGGACAGAGAAGCCTGGCAGGCTATAGTCCGTGGGGTTGCAAGGAGTCAGACATGACTAAACGACTAACACAAACACACGCATAGAGGATACTTCACAGGCTTTCACTAGATCATTGTATGGAGACACCAGAATATTCTGGTTTTCAGAGTTCTTTATTCTGTGGAATTAGAAAGAAATATGGGGGGGGGGGGACTTCCTTGGTAGTCTAATGGTTAAGAATCTGCCTGCCAGTGCAGCATACATGGATGGGTTTGATCCCTGTCCTGGGAAGATCCCACATGCTGGGGAGCAAATAAGCCTGTAAGCAAATAAGCCTGCTCTAGAGCCCACGCACTGCAGCTACTGAAGCTTGAGTGCCTAGAGCCTGTGTTCCAAAACAGGAGAAACCATTGCAATGAGAAGCCACTGTGATGAGAAGCCCTTGGACCACAATGAAGAGTAGCCCCCACGTGCTGCAACTAGAGAAAGCCCTTGCATGGCAGCTGCAGGCCCAGCATAGCCATAAATCAATGAATGAATTAGTTAAAAAATGTGGAGACTAATATGGATTTCCTAATGTTTTATTTTGCCAAAAAAGGATACTTATTTTTTTTTTAATGAAAAAAGGAAACAGTTTATATTTTTATTTTTAAAAGATTTTTGTTAGAGTATAGTTGATTTTCAATGTTGTGTTTCAGGTGTATAGCAACGTGAATCAGTTATACATATACATCTATCCTCTCTCTCTTTAGGTTATTTTCCCATATAGGCCATTACAGAGTATTAAGTAGAGCTCCCTGTGCTGTACAGTGGGTCCTCATTAGTTACCTATTTTATACAAAGTAGTGCGTCTGTGTCAATCCCAACCTCCCAATTTATCCCTCTCCCCCAGCCCCTGGTAACCACAAGTTGTTTTCTACATCTGTGACTCTACTTCTGCTTTATAAATAAGTTCATTTGCACCCTGTTTTCTTTTTTAGACTCCACATATAAACAATATCATATGATATCTGTGTTTCTCTGTTGACTTACTTCACTCAGTATGACAGTCTCTGTGTCCATCCATGTTGCTGAAATGGTGTTATTTTGTTCTTTTTTTATGGCTGAGTACTATTCCATTGTCTATATTAAATATGTACCACATCTTTTTTATCCATTCCTCAGCCGATGGACATTTAGGTTGTTTCCAAGTCCTGGCTATTGTAAACAGTGCTGCAATGAACACTGGGGTGCAAGTATCTTTTTGAATTATGGTTATCTTTGGGTTTATGCCCAGGAGTGGAATTGCTGGGAAAAGGACACTTCTCAGAGTAGCTTCTAAAGGATAGTTCAAGAATCTTTATCACTTCATAAAAGAAAGGATGTTTTAATAACAGAATCCTAGGAAGATCGCAATCTCAGAATTGTTAGAGTCAATATTGATAGAGAAAATTGTACTTTCTTTTGGGAATAAGACTTGGGAATCAGCCCTTGCTCTGTCAATTATTACCTGCAGGACAAAGGCCAAGGTAACTAACATTTCTGAATCTCATAATGTAAATGAAAATGAAAACATGTACCCCTCCTGATTGTCAGAAGGTAACTAATAAATAGATTCACATTCCTGTGGTGTTTGGTACAAAGTAGGTGCTCAGTAAATATCCATTCCCTCCCTCCTGCATCTCTATCTTCCCATCTCCTTTTATGTATTCCAGAGGATTGTTTTGGTGATCAAGTGAGGAAAGAGTGAGAAAAAACTTCGTGAACCATAAAGCCCTATTTAAACATAGGTTCATGAAATATAAGTTGCTTTGCTTTATGCACATGCATTTTGCTTTTTATAAGATGTGTTGCTAAATAGCACAGTAACCCTCAGGAAATGACACTAGTGCCTTTGTCTGATTCCTTAAGGACTCACATGGCCTTTTGGATGAAACGGTATATAAAATATAGATGTTATTTTAATAAATACTGTCCATATAGTACATATAGTGTTTCTTTTGCATGTTCTTTAAACAAAGAACATTAACCAGTCACCTCACAGGTTTTCCTGCATGGTCTACAAGGTGTAGTTATAAAGTCCATTGGCGTTGTAAAATGTTTGGAGTTATATTGCATTAAGCACTATTGCATTCAATCTTTCCAAGCTATTAGGGTGTTTTATAATGGGATGTAAATATTTATGGCCTGTTTGAGAATAACCAAAGAAAAGTGCTTTTCATTATTTTACTTTGTATCCTATTAACCAGACATATCTTTAGTATTTCAATTCTTTTCCAGCTTGGGAAGGTGATGTCAATTTTTGTGCAAGGTGAGGCTGGGGAGGAATTCGGATACTTTTTGTCACTGTGTCAAATTGCCCAGGAGCTACTTTTGCCTGACAGCCTGCCTGGTGCACATATTACATTTTTTCTGTCTTCTGTAAGTACCAAGTGGAGCTGGGAGAATTCTTCCTTAGGTGCATCATGAGTAATAATTGTCCACAGCTAACAAAACACTCTTACTTTTTGCAAGGAAACCTGGGAGTATTACATTCTAAACCTCGTTTACATACCTCTCAGACATGGTTTTAAGTTGAGAAAAAGTATTTCTGCTTTTAATTCTTTTCCCTTAAAGAAAACTTGAAAAACAATTGCACATGTTTCTTCAAGAATCAAATTCTATCTTTAGGAATCAATCTGGGTTCTGAAGTTTTAGTACACATCTCTATTATAACAATTGGAGATAGTTAATTAAAATGAACTCAAGCTATTGCTCATCACTCAAAGTTATAGGATGACACACTTTTTAGTAAGGAAATAAGAAAAGCTGGTACTATTTTCATGATCACATACTGTACTTGAAAACAGCTAGTTATAGGAAACGGGAAAGGTTAAATATTCAAAAGTAACAATTTAAAACCACTTTGTTCTCAAATCTGTCACTGCAGTTTTTGTCAGATAAGTTTAAATCTTGGTAATTGGTTTATGCCAAAGGACAGAGGACAGTTATTTCAAAGCTTTCCTGTTCACAGACTATTAAATTGGCAGAAATAACAATCACAACAAAGTGACACATAATTTAGAAAGAATGCAATGCATGCTTTTAATCAGAACAACAATAACAACAGAGAGAGAAAAAAAAGAACTTACTAATAAGTATGGAATAGCTAGTACAGTATTGAATCCAGCCATGGTCACAAATAAACAGCAACTGCTTGACAAGGACAGCTGTGAATGATCTATGTGCCCTTCACGTCCTCACTCCCCTCAATAAAAACGATATTCTCATTGGAAATATGGTTGAAAATGTAAATCTCTGACTTCTTGCAAGACCATGACGGCTCTGTAATAAATATCAAATCGGTCCATTTTAGGTCCATAAAAGAATTCTTTCAGATATGAAGACTTGAGAACAACTGTGAAGCTGTCTTTATTTAAATCCTTTGAAATTTAAAGCTGTGATCTTAGACCACCAAGAACTACAAGACGTGCCAACTGATGTTTATAACAATTTAGCCTTCCTGTTCTTCATATCTGATTTTATTAAATGTCTGTCAAGGAGTATATTTAACTTTGATGTTTCCAACAAGAATGCATTGTCTTTAACTTTTATTTTATGTTTTTAACAGGCAGATAGTGAAAAGAATTATTTGCATGTTGGATTTGTACCTCAGGGTATCTCTGCAAAGCAAAGAAGCCTAAAGTTATTGTTGTGGTGTGATTTCCTTTCTTAATTCTGTTGGAAAAGGTAGAGATATCATAAATATGAGGTTGAAAAGGAATTTTCAACATGATTTTGATAGACATGAAAGGATTTATTATTTTTTATACAAGTGGACTTACTTAAAATAGATCCCTTCTCAATATAAGGTAGTTAAGAACTTAAAAGGGAAACGGGGTTTGACGTGATTTCCATGTTAGAGACTACTATATGAAGAAATTCCTTCATTTGCAATCCAGCAGACAAGACCAGGCATGCCCCCAAATTTTTTAATGGAAATTAAGAGGCAGACAAGCTGATTAAAAACAGATAAGACTGTATTTTCTTAGAAGTAGCAAACTATAAAAATCAAACCAATAAAATTTCATTGCAAAATTTTGTTGTTTTTAATTTACTGTCACCACTTTTTTTTAGTTAAATTACTTAATTTGAATTCAATTCATTAAGTCAGCAAAAGTGAGATAAAATAAAATAAATTTGTTGTTTTTCAAACCATGAATCAAACTCTGAAACTGTGTGAGTCCTTTCTGCCAATGTGGAACCAGGCCAGTTTCAGCCTGTGAACTCATATTCTCATTAAATATATTTAATGCAAAGATCCTGGCAATGTCTTGTCCAGATGAAAATTAGTTTCACTAACAACAACAGCAAAACTCAAGATGGGATTTTCATAGTTACTTTTCTCACTTAAACCATTTCTACTTCTGAAATGTTCTCACTTTAGACCATTCTATAACGTAAATATTTCATTTTCTATTCATCTTAAAAGCAGCTGTTGTTGTTGTTCAGTCGCTAAGTCATGTTTGATTCTTTGCGACCCCATGGACTGCAGCACGCCAGGCTTCCCTGTCCTTCACTGTTTCCTGAAGTTTGCTCATACTCATGTCCATTGATTTCAGTGATGCCATCCAACCATCTCATCCTCTGTCTGCCCTCAATCTTTCCCAGCATCAGGGTATTTTCCTTATGCAAAAGTATAATTTGCATACTGTAAAATTCACTCATACAATTTAGTAATTTTTAGTAAATTTTATAAGTTGTGCAACCATAACCTTGATCCAATTTTTTAAATTTATTTTTAAAAAGTAATTGTTATCAAAGTATAGTCGCTTTAAATTATTGTGTTAGTGTCTACTGTACAGCAAAGTGAATCAGCTATACATATACATATATCTCCTCTTTTTTGGATTTCTTTCCCATGATCCAATTTTAGAACCCTGTTCATGTTTACCTTCTTTTAACATTTCTGTTTATTATTTTTTTAGTATATTCATTTCCCAGTTGTCTAAGATAAAAAGGATTTTAGTGACAGGATAAAGGAAAAGGGGAAATGACATTATAGGCAAAGGGTTAGGATTCATTCATTTGTTCATTCATGCTTCCTTTCATTTAATTGAGTCCTTCCATTCATTGAGTCCTTAGTATGAGTCAGACAGAAGGTGAGCATTTGTAATAGAAAGAATTTTCAGACAGAAGTCAGAAAGAATTTTATGGTGGGTAGACAAACAATTTAGCCTTATTATTACTATAAACATTACAGGTGTTATCACTGGCACATTCACAGGGCATAAAGGGGATATATATTAATAGAAGAAGCCTAAAGACAAGTAGATCAGGGAGGGCTTCTCGGAGGAAGGGCATTTTGAAGAATAAATACATAGGGCCAGGCAAAAAGCAATAGCTCTGTGTCTCTAAGCTTATTGACTTGGGGCTTTGATCAGACATACTAGAGCCTGGAATCCAGGCCAGAGAAAGTGAGAGGAGAGGTGAGGGTAAAGAGAAAAAGAGACCAGATCCCAATGGAGCTTTGAGAACAGGCTCAAAATAAGTCTTTGTTTGCAGGCAAGAAAATTCAGATTACTTATTAGGTTTTCTGGTTATGAGGATTTGAGAAACATATATTTTGACATTAAGTTTTTTGCAGGGTTACTGGGTGTTTCCACCATTACATGTCTGGATGTAATTGGGATTTTATGTGAGATACTAGGATTCTAATCTTATCTTTCAAGGTCAACAACATGTGATTATCTATTAATCTGACTTCCATATAATTTACATGTAGTTCTAAGTCTCTGACCCTGTGTGTTGGGGGGTGGGGGAGAGAACTGATAGAATTTAGTAATATGCTTGATATGGAGAGGATTTCTAGCAGTATTTTTCAATTTCAGTATTTAAGTTGACTCTGGTCATTATTATAGGATCGATTCCCAGAGTCAGTATTTTGAGGGAAGCTGAGGGAGGGGTGCTGGTATGGACTCCAGGGCTACAAGACTAACACCCTGCTTAATGTGGAGCTACATATTCTTCCGATGTTAACATTGCAGATCTGATACCGGTGTGGACACATTGTGTGTTTCTCTGTATCTCTCACAGTCAAGAAGCCAATATTCAAGGTCCCAGTATGTATGGTTTCAGTTGGCTGTGAATAATTAGTATATCTGCTTCATTTACTGACCCCCTGGGAGGAGAGCTAGCTCAATCCATTGGAATGGATTGTTCTGCTAGTGTAACGTGATGATCAATTACTGCCCATCCTGTTTAGCAGACTGTTGTCTCAAGATAACTGAAACACCCTAGAGTCTTTGATTAGTCCATCCTCTGCTAGAAATGTGAATGACATACTGGCTAGGTGACCCTCTTTAATCAGAAAATGTATTTTACTCCATGCAATTGGCTACCATTTTGGTCAAATAAAACCAGCATTTCCAATTAGAATCCAAAATGGTTTCAAGAAAATTTTTCTTCAGAGAGAGCAAATTCTAATAAGTGCTTGGTCTTTTTTCATCACTGAACCTACACACCAGGAAACACTGTGGATAGAGGTGGAAAGGCCAATCCCTCTTATCTAGTCTGACAGGAATAAAGCCGTTAACAAGGTCCAACTGGAATGACAATAGATGAGGAAAGAAGAGCTGAATTCCTTAAAATCAGTCCTATTAAGTTAGACAGATGTCAAGTTTAATCAATCTGGAGACCTTAAGGACTTTGGCAAATGTCCTTTTTTTATATCTTAATGCTGTTTTCAATTGTTGCATCATCCTGTTTGCATAGATATAATTATCCTTCATAGATACTACATAATTAGAGAAGTTTTAATTAGTTTTATTTATCTATATCTTATAATAGAAAAGCTCCCTAGTACATTCATTATTTATTTATTTATTTTTAAAATTTATTTATTTATTTATTTTTTCAGTGGGTTTTGTCATACATTGACATGAATCAGCAATAGATTTACACGTATTCCCCATCCCGATCCCCCCTCCCACCTCCCTCTCCACCCGATTCCTCTGGGTCTTCCCAGTGCACCAGGCCCGAGCACTTGTCTCATGCATCCCACCTGGGCTGGTGACCTGTTTCACCATAGATAATATACATGCTGTTCTTTCGCAACATCCCACCCTCACCTTCTCCCACAGAGTTCAAAAGTCTGTTCTGTACTTCTGTGTCTCTTTTTCTGTTTTGCATATAGGGTTATCGTTACCATCTTTCTAAATTCCATATATATGTGTTAGTATGCTGTAATGTTCTTTATCTTTCTGGCTTACTTCACTCTGTATAATGGGCTCCAGTTTCATCCATCTCATTAGAACTGGTTCAAATGAATTCTTTTTAACGGCTGAGTAATATTCCATGGTGTATATGTACCACAGCTTCCTTATCCATTCATCTGCTGATGGGCATCTAGGTTGCTTCCATGTCCTGGCTATTATAAACAGTGCTGCGATGAACATTGGGGTACACGTGTCTCTTCCAGATCTGGTTTCCTCAGTGTGTATGCCCAGAAGTGGGATTGCTGGATCATATGGCAGTTCTATTTCCAGTTTTTTAAGAAATCTCCACACTGTAATCAGTGTGCCCACAGGACTAAAAAAATCCCCTACATGGCAATGTATATTTAAGATATCCAAATAGAGTTAGAGATGACATTTAGTTATGGTTTGAAATAATTGATTTAATACATTCATGTGATAATAGGTAGGCCTGCTGCATCTTTTGTTAACAAAGAGTACACTTCTTTCAACTATCATTTAAAGGATTTATTGCCAGCCAACTCTCTCTAGCTATTTCTTTCTGTAGTGACTGATACCTGGAAATCTAATGTTTCACAATTAGAGATTTGTTTCCTTGACTTGTATGTTCCAGCACAAGTGATAACAATTTCTAAAGAACTCACACTTGAACTCACACACTCTTTTTTTTTTTTTTTTAATAGTATAGTCTTATGGATTGAGGACAGAGGATGAAAATAATGGGCATTAGTAAGGGCTGAGGTGGTGGAATAGAATTGATGGAAAGAGATAAGCAAAGAAGGAGTAGGGATGGGGGTTGGGGAATTTGAAAACTGACCTCATGATCCTGCCTGGGCTTTGGAGTTGTTAATTCCACCCATGGGTATTTATTAAATATCAACTCTATCCTCATTACTGTGTTCAAATTTATCAACCATTTCCCCTTTGATTGAACTGTACAGATTAAGTAAGTAGGTAAGTGATATTGTGGAGATTGTGGATTCAAGGCATAGGAATAACCTATGGATATTCTCCTGCCTTTAGTTCCCTAAAGTGGGCCTGTAGTAGTAGACCTCTATTTTGTCTCACCTCTGGTTAGAACTAACAGTTTTTTATAAGCTAAAAATCTGTATTCAAGTGAGGTTGGATAAATACTGGTTCTAGTTCAGATTCTAGAGCACAAGGGACTCCCAAACTTAAGGAGCCTCACATTCCTCCATGAGGAGCCTTGTTGTACCTTCCTCATGAGCTGGATGTAGATTTTCCCCAAGATAAAAATGTGTTTGTTTTACATATAGTGCCTAGGACAAATGAGGAAGCACTCAGTAAGTGATGGATGTGATTGTTGCCTATACTGGTAGGAGAAACACAGAGAAAAAAAAACAAAAAAACAAAAAAACATAGAAAGTCTAGATCTAACTGAAGGGTGAAGAGGTCTTGCTTAGGGGAAGGCTGTGGAAATGGGAGTGATGTTACTTTTTAAAAGAAGATTTACTTATTGTATAGATAATATTACAACAATAGTGTGAGAAATCAAATCAAAGCAAAACTTACCCCAATACAATTGTTACCTCAGATTCTAACAGTCTTTTAAAAAATTGTTCATCTGACCCTCTGCTTGTTTACATGGATACACAAAAACATAACCATTACAGATATAATTATGCAATCTCTGCTTTTTCCTCCAATACGATTAAATTCCTCATTTATCTGATATTGTATACTAAATTTCTTCTAGATCTTTTCATTCTAGTGAATCTGTAGCAATGAAAACCTTTGTGTTTTGTAGTTTGTATCTTTAAGTCTGTCTTCTTAGAAGAAATCTCTTGGGTAGTTATACTGGATCAAAGGATATGAGCATTGTATGTTTTTAAGGTTATTGTCGAGTAACCTTTGTAAAGGGTTTCCCAGTTTGTGCTGCCACTAGCAGAGAATGGATGAATGAACAGTTTTCCTGACAGCTTCATTGATGATGTTAAGGTAGTGTCATTATTTTTCATTTTCCTTCTGTAATAGATGTAAAGTATCTCTTAATCTTCCATTCTTGGGTAACTAGTGAGGTTGAATATTTTCTCATTTTTGTCTCCTAGGTTCTCTCCAATATAAAATTATTTTTTCTGGCCTTTCCCCACATTGATGTTAGAGCACTTCAGGGGCAAAAGAAAGGAACTTACTATGTTTTAGACTTTGTTCTTGTCACTTTAAATGATTTATCTCACTTAATCTATATAGCACTTCAGCAAGGTTGGCATTCCTACCTGAATTTTATAGATGAAAAGACCGAGCCTTGAAGAAATTAAGCCTCATGCCCCAAGTTGAATTGCTGATAAGTGGCAGTCGTTAGATATTTTGCCTTATCATTTTATATGAGTTTTTATGTAATATAAATATTAACTCTTTGAGGAAAATATTTTCAGCAAATATGGATGACAATCTGTTGTTTTCTTTTTTCTGAAATTATGCTATTTTTGCTCTGCAGAAGCTTAAAATTTTCCCATGAAGTGATGGATTGGAAAGATACTGGAGTGGTACATAGGGTCTCAGCTTCTGTTTTATTTCAGTACCAAGATCAGTTCAGTGAGGATTAGAAGCAGCCAAGAGACAGAACTGTACGTGGATCATTTGCTAATGATTCTACCGTGGAAAGTGTCTCCCAGCTTCTCCCATGATTTCCCACAAGATGGAAGTGTGGCCTGTGAGCCTGTCGGAGGTCATCTGTGGATAAGCTGTGCTCCTAAACGACTTGTTGGGTGGCCTCTGAGTGGTTACTGTGTGGTCACTGCATCACTGCCTTTCCTACTCCTGCCAAAGAATATAAAGAGTCCCATGACAGGCTACATATAAGACTATTGGCCCTCGCAGTAGGACTGCCAAGGATATATGGCTGGTATCCAGCACCAACAAGGTCATTAGCTGTTGAGTTTAATATTATTTCTGTTCAGAGGAAGGACAGAATGCCACTGAAATGTGTGGAGACACTAAAAGCTTGTAGTTACATTGTTGTGAGCATCATTTGGAAGTTTTTCATTGGCCAGTCCTAGAAATGGATGTTTTGGATTAGGTTGAGAACAGCAGTGCCAGAGGATGTGTTTTGGAGCAGAGGAATTTTTAACTCTTCCTTGTAAGGCAGAAGGGCTATATGTCACATGGCCATTTAGAATACCTCAATGTATCACTGAGTCTGGCCTGCCTCCTCATGTAGTTGACTCCAACTCAGTGCCAAGGGGCATGATGTCACCCCCAGGCCTGGGTCTAGTGGGATAGGAAGATTCAGCAGCTTCACCTCAAGGAGGCTCAATCCAGAAAACAATTAGAAGGAGCCATTTCAGCAGGGGAAAAGTGCAGAAGACCCTGTAAAGTCAGGCCTTCAGCCAGCATTGCCTGGGCTATTAAGTTCTGCCCAGCTCAGCTTTGCAGACACTGTGGCAGTGCCTAGAAAAATGCTTTTGGCTTTCACCCTCATCACAGCACAAGATATTTTTCCTGACCAGTGAGAAACCACAGCAGTTTTTTTTTTTTTTTTTTTCAATCTCTCCTGAAAGAGTGATGGCTGCTCTCTAATTGCGGGTAGAACAAAATTCCCAGTGTCCCAAACACTCCACTTCTCAGTTACTTTAAGGACAGGGGCTTTTGAACAAATGGCATCCAAGTAAAAATGTAGTTTAGAAATGTCCTTCTCCCTTGTGTCTGTGTTACCCTCCATAACTCTGACCTTTTGAAGGATATCACCATTATCTTCATTACCTCCACCATAGTTTGACCTCAAGTCAAGGAACAAGGAGGGAACACAACCCCCCCACCCCATCAACAGAAAGTTGGATTAAAGATTTACTGAACATTGCCCCACCCTTCAGAACAAGACCCTGTTTCCCCCTTAGTCAGTCTCTCCCATCAGGAAGCTTCCATAAGCCTCTTATCTCTATCCGTCAGAGGGCAGACAGAGTGAAAACCACAATCACAGAAAACTAACCAAACTGATCACATGGACCACAACCTTGGCTAGCTCAATAAAACTATGAGCCATGCCATGTAGGGCCACCCAAGATGGATGGGTCATGGCGAGACTTCTGACAAAATGTGGTCCACTGGAGAAGGGAATGACAAACCGCTTCAGTATTCGTGCCTTCAGAACCCCATGAACAGTATGAAAAGGCAAAAAGGTTTAACAGTGAAAGATGAACTCACCAGGTCAGTAGGTACCCAATATGCTACTGGAGAACAGTGGAGAAATAACCCCAGAAAGAATGAAGAGATGGAGCCAGAGCAAAAACAACACCCAGCTGTGGATGTGACGGGTGATAAAAGCAAAGACCAATGCTGTAAACAGCAACATTGCATAAGAACTTGGAATGTTAGGTCCATGAATCAAGGAAAATTGGAAGTGGTCAAACAGGAGATGGCAAGAGTGAACATCTACATTCTAGGAATCAGCAAACTAAGATGGACTGGAATGGGTGAATTTAACTCAGATGACCATTATATCTACTACTGCGGGCAAGAATCCCTTAGAAGAAATGGAGTAGCCATCATAGTCAACAAAAGAGTCTGAAATGTAGTACTTGGATGCAATCTCAAAAAACAACAGAATGATCTCTGTTCATTTCCAAGGCAAACCATTTACTATCACAGAAATCCATGTTTATGCCCTGACCAGTAATGCTGAAGAAGCTGAAGTTGAACAGTTCTATGAAGACCTATAAGACCTTCTAGGACTAACACCCCCAAAAGATGTCCTCTTCATTATAGAGGACTGGAATGCAAAGGTAGGAAGTCAAGAGCTACCTGAAGTAACAGGCAGATCTGGCCTTAAAGTACAAAATGAAGCAGGTCAAAGGCTAACAGAGTTTTGTGAAGAGAATGCTCTGGCCATAGCAAACACCCTCTTCCAACAACACAAGAGAAGAATCTACACATGGACATCATTAGATGGTCAATACCAAAATCAGATTGATTACAGTCTTTGCAGCCAAAGATGGAGAAGCTTTATACAGTCAGCAAAAACAAGACCAGGAGCTGACTGTGGCTCAGATCATGAACTCCTTATTGCCAAATTCAGACTTAAATTGAAGAAAGTGCAGAAAACCACTAGACCATTTGGGTATGACCTAAATCAAATCCCTTATGATTATACAGTGGAAGTGAAAAGTTGATTCAAGGGATTAGATCTGATAGACAAAGTGCCTGAAGAACTATGGATGGAGGTTTGTGACATTGTACAGGAGGCAGGGATCAAGATCATCCCCAAGAAAAAGAAATGCAAAAAGGCAAAATGGTTTCTGAGGAGGCCTTACAAATAGCTGAGAAAAGAAGAGACATGAAAGGCAAAGGAGAAAAAGAAAGATAGACCCATTTGAATGCACAGTTCCAAAGAAGAGCAAGGAGAGATAAGAAAGGCTTCCTCAGTGATCAGTACAAAGAAATAGAGGAAAACAAAAGAATGGCAAAGACTAGAGATCTCTTCAAGAGAATTAGAGATACCAAGGGAACATTTCATGCAAAGATGGGCACAATAAAGGACAGAAATGGTATGGACCTAACAGAAGCAGAAGATATTAAGAAGAGGTGGCAAGAATACACAGAAGAACTGTACAAAAAAGATCTTCATGACCCAGATAACCACGATGGTGTGATCACTCATCTAGAGCCAGACATCCTGAAATGCGAAGTCAAGTGGACCTCAGGAAACATCACTATGAACAAAGCTAGTGGAGGTGATTGAATTCCAGTTGAGCTATTTCAAATCCTGAAAGATGATGCTGTGAAAATGCTGCACTCAATATGTCAGCAAGTTTGGAAAACTCAGCAGTGGCCACAGGACTGAAAAAGTTCAGTTTTCATTCCAATCCCTAAGAAAGGCAATGCTAAATAATGCTCAAACTGCTGCACAATTGTATTCATCTCACACACTAGCAAAGTAATGCTCAAAATTCTCCAAGCCAGGCTTCAACAGTACACGAACCATGAAATTCCAGATGTTCAAGTTGGATTTAGAAAAGGCAGAGGAACAAGAGATCAAGTTGCCAACATCTGCTGGATCATCGAAAAAGCAAGAGAGTTCCGGAAAAACATCTACTTCTGCTTTACTGATTACACCAAAGCCTTTGACTGTGTTGATCACAAGAAACTGTGGAAAATTCTGAAAGAGATGGGAATACCAGACCACCTGACCTGCCTCTTGAGAAACCTGTATGCAGGTCAGGAAGCAACAGTTAGAACTGGACATGGAACAACAGACTAATTCCAAACCGGGAAAGGGGTACATCAAGGCTGTATATTGTCACCCTGTTTATTTAACTTATATGCAGAGTACATCATGTGAAATGCCAGGTTGGGTGAAGCACAAACTGGAATCAAGATTGCCAGGAGAAATATCAATAAACTCAGATATACAGATGACACCACCCTTATGGGTGAAGAACTAAAGAGCCTCTTGATGAAAGTGAAAGAGAGAGTGAAAAAGTTGGCTTAAAACTCAACATTCAGAAAACTAATATCATGGCATCCGGTCCCATCACTTCATGCAAATAGGTGGGGAAACAATGGAAGCCAAGAGAGACTTTATTCTGGGGGACTCCAAAATCACTGCAGATGGTGATTGCAGCCATGAAATTAAAAGACGCTTGCTCCTTTGAAGAAAAGCTGTGACCAACCTAGACAGCACATAAAAAGCAGAGACATTACTTTACCAACAAAGGTCCATCTAGTCAAATCTATGGTTTTTACAGTAGTCACGTATGTATGTGAGAGTTGGATTATAAAGAAAGCTGAGCACTAAAGAATTGATGCTTTTGAATTGTGGTGTTGGAGAAGACTCTTGAGAGTCCCTTGGATTGCAAGGAGATCCAATCAGTCTATCCTAAAGGAAATCAGTCCTGAATATTCATTGAAAGGACTGATGCTGAACCTGAAACACCAATACTTGGGCCACCTTATGCGAAGAGCCAACTCATTGGAAAAGACCCTGATGCTGGAAAAGATTGAAGGCAGGAGGAGAAGGGGACGACAGAAGATGAGATGGTTGGATGGCATCACCAATGCAATGGACATGAGTTTGTATAGGCTCTGGGAGTTGGTGATGGTCAGGGAAGCCTGGCATGCTGCCATCCATGGGGTCACAAAATGTCAGACACGACTGAATGACTGAACTGAACTGAACTCTGATTACATTGTTGGTCTGGGCTCTGATCACAGAAAAGCACAAAAACACAGGGGACTCACACAAAAGAAAGTTGGAAGAAGTGTATGAGGAATGGCTGATGACATATTTTTAACCTACTTCCTGCCTACAGTGATGTAAATTATTTTTTATTTTTCTATTGTTAACTTGAGCTTGTAGGAACAAATAGTTAGGAAGCTAAATTGGCTGGAATGAATTCAATAGTGATGGCCAGGACACCCAATAATCTGACACAGCTCCCAAGATGATCTGGCCTGTGAATCCTTGTGGTTATTTCTTGGGTGGCTAGTGGTTATGACACTCTCTGGATTGGAACCACCTCCAACAACACTGCTTAAACACATACAAATTATAACTTTGTCTTCACATTCCACCTCACAAAATGAATGGTCTTCATTATTTACCCATGTTACATAGTTATTATTTCAATTAGCTCACTGTTTTCTCAACTGCCTCTTTTTTTTGTATGCATGTCAAAGTTGGTGTTTTCTCTCTTGGGGTTCCTCACTTCTCCACAATATAAGCCTCATTTGTTTAAGACAGTTTATGTCTTAAGTAAAGCACATGGGAATTGCACTCAGGGGCTCTCTAACTACTTTTAATGATGATGATGGTAACTGCTGGCCAGCTGTCCCATTCCTGAAAGCCAGAACCCACTGTGTTCTGGTGGCAAACATCTCAAGGCTTGCACATCATTTCACAGGTTGATTGTAACCTTGTGTGCATGTATGCTAAGTTGCTCTAGTCGTGTCTGACTCTTTGTGACCCCATGAACTATAGCCCACCAGGCTCCTCTATCCGTGGGATTTTCCAGGCAAGAATACTGGAGTGGGTAGCCATTCCCTTCTCCAGGATTGTAACTTTAGGGTTAGTTA
The DNA here is from genome assembly GCF_019320065.1 of Cervus canadensis. Taxonomy (NCBI): domain Eukaryota; kingdom Metazoa; phylum Chordata; class Mammalia; order Artiodactyla; family Cervidae; genus Cervus; species Cervus canadensis. Next base: position 28,503,047 of record NC_057400.1, on the reverse strand, counting down.
ATCCCTAATACTCTCTATTGCAAACTCCTCTCCTGTTACTAAGATGTCCCTTTCATCTCCTAACTTCCTCCTTCCTGCATTCCTGTTATTTATAGTATCCCAGGAATAAACCACTCCCAAATTTCTCAAAAGGATTTACAGTTGCTGCTTGCAATTCCTCATCCAGCTCACGCCTCCATCTCTTGCAGCCTGTGTTCTGCTATAACCATTCTGTTCTCTCAAAGGTGGACAGTGACATCTCTGTCAGTCCAAAGTCTGTTTCTCAGTCCTTCGCTTTTTGATCTGTGTTTCCCTATTGGTGCCCTTAATACTAACTGTTAGCTTCTGGGACAGTTCGTTTTCTCTTTCTTCTCCCTAACTGCCCCATCTTGGTTCTCTTTCTTCTTGTGGAACTGAAATATGAGTGATCCTCAAGTCCTTACTTCTCTCAAACAAATTCACTCAATGACTAGACAGAACTTGACAGAAAAATGACCATGACTATTACCTCCTTTTGGACAATGCACCTACTTCCTCCCTCAAATCCTTCAAGCTTCAGACTCATGTTCCGTCTTTTGCTTGCTCTTCATTGGCAAAATCTGATTGACACTTGAGACTACACATGCCTGTCACTTAAATAACCTTTACCCCAACTCTTCTCCTTCTGACATCTTCATTTCTGTTATTCTGCACCAGCTCTCGGATACTTCAAAGTGGACTTTTCATGTGGGAGGCAAGTCCTGTTTGGGCAAAGTCTCTTAAACCCTCATTTTTATTCCCATTCTTGTCACCATATTTTACCTTCTTTTTACTTCTCACCTGTATTTTTGCAACAGCCGTCTTGCCAGGATATTTCAACTTTTATTCACACCTGAGGTACACTGCATATTGTAACCTTTGCTTGCAAAGGCAGTGATTCTCAATTGCTAGTGTGAATGGAGCGGGAAGGGTATTCTCCACTAGGAGCCATATCAAAATCTTTGGGATCAGAGTGTGCCATTTGAAAAAACGTGTGAGTGATTCATAAGTGCCCCAAAGGAAAGCCATTTACCTCTCCTTCTCTGCCTCTGCTACCTTGAACATCATTCTTTTAAAGATTTTATGTTCCCTTTTTTTATATGCTTCTGGCAGATTAATTTTCTTGATACTCACTAAAGATTAAGATATAATTTCTTCCCTGCTTAAAAGCCTTCAATAATTCTCTATTGCCTACTAAAAATTCTAAACTTCTTAACTTTGCATCCTTGACAAACCTTACCATTATGCCACCTCAGTTTTCTTCTATGCCTGCCTATATTGTAGCCAAACTGAGAAATTTCTCTGAATACCCCCAGGCTATTTCACCTCTTTTTGGACCACATCACCACTCTGTTTGGAATGCCCACTCCTTTTGCCTCCACTTAGTGAAATTCTACACGGATCCAATGTCACTTGTATCAGGATGTCCTTCTGCTCCTGGGGCTTGAAGGACCAGAGTGGTCCTTGTGATCTCCCACAGGACATTATTTATAACTCTCCTTTGACACTTGTGTTATAGTTTTTATAGAGGCATCTTTTCTCCTAGAGCAAAATGTAAATTTCTGGAGAGCAGAGATCCTATTCCCAATTTTCAGTACCCAGGATTTTAGCGAATTATATCTCAGTTGTCAATAATATAGAGTTCCTGATTTTTGTTCTGCCCTTTGTTTACAATTTATTCCTCTTCTACTCCAATAAAATGTATTGAAGTTGCTCACTGTAATAAACATAAACAACTTAGAACATTATAATTAAAATTAAAAACCAGTATTAGAAACCTTTTAGATCAGGGATCAGCAAACTAAAGTCCATGGCCTGAATCAGCCCACAATGTGTTTTTGTAAATAAAGTTTTATTAGAGCATATCATGTTCATTTGTTTATGTATTATTTATGGCAAAGTTGTGTAGCTGTGACAGAGGCTGCATGACCTACAAAATCTCAAATATTTACTATCTGGCCCTTTACAAGAAGTTTGCCAATTCCTGATTTAGATCAGTGATTGTTAACTGGAGTGAAGAGAGGGGGAACAAAAGAATAGAGGGGAATGTGTGGACTCAGGGTAATCAAGGATAAGAATCTATGTGAGAATCATAATTTTTGTAGAAAACCAGTTACTGAGAAGAATCTGCTATTTTTTCAAGGTGACATCCTTGCTCTATACAAAGACCTTTTTCTGCGTTTTTAGTCACTTCTGGGTCAGTGCCTTAATTGTAGTGAATCAGTGTTACTGATGAGCCTGTACTGTATCTTTTTAGTGTAGTAGGAGAAAAAAGAAAAAAATTGATTTAGAGAAAGGGGGGATATTATTATACCAAGAGCTCTCAGTGTGCTAGTTATGGGAATTGAATAGTAAATTTAGTGCTTTGATTCCTAGCTGCCAGAGCAAAAAGCAAACATGACAAGTTAGGTAGCTCTCCTTAGCTAACATATGGAAGTATACCCATTTGCTAAAAAGGAAAAACTTCTCAATGCTAAAATCAAGAAAGAATTTTTGAATTGTCTCAGAGAGACATGGGAGACAATATGTTCAGCTACAGTTTTGCAAAAGATCTAGCCAATATATTGAAATGACCAATTCTCATTACATAAAATTGCAGTTCAAGAGGCTTTGTTAGTACAGTCTAGGGCTATTGGTTGTTGATGCCCTAACTTGTTATGAGAATAAAGCTTGGAGTCTCTAGAGAATTTGGTAGTTCATGTATTTCTCCATTAGAACATTAGTTGATTCTGGCTGGCTCTGAATACAGGTCAAATAGGCATAGAGTTCCAGTGTTTACTGGGAGTATAGGTTTTCTGGCATGATGACTAAAGAATGACCCATAAACTGGAGGCGGGTAGAAAAGCTGACATTCTGGTATGAATGTGAGTGAAGCCTTGGGCATTTTTGCCTGGCTGGTTAACCGGCACAACTCCTCATGGTGGTTGGTAGAAGTGATGGGCACCAGAGCAATTTTATATAACTGTGGGGACAGCAAAATAATTGAATAAAGGATAATGATGGCAACAAAAAAAAATCACAAGCTATCACTTGAGTTTATATAATTATTAACAGCTGCAAAAGTCATCTTATACAGTTATTTTGGACCTCAGAAAACGGAATAATATCACTTATTTGTGCCAGTTTATTATTGCAGAGACTATAGGTGGGTTTGATTTGACAGAGTTAATACTTGCCATCTTTTGGTAAGCCTCCAGAAAATAATGCAAATTATAAATATGCATGCATATTATTTTTTTATATAAATAGTTTTGAAGATAAGAAAATCAAAGCTTACAGTACATTGAAAATATATATCTTTACCTGACAAATGTTTTCAAAGTTTATGGAAAATTTTTGTCAAGTGAACATGAAATTTGAATTTCCTTTTCTTCTTTCTACATAGTGTATGCTAAGGTAGTAAAAACTACTTGGTTTTTGTGTAAGAGAGTAGCTCTATTTTAAGTAGTTCCTTTAAGAAATTCTGAAAAGGGTGGCTTTGGTAATTTAGTATATTTTGTATTATTTCATAGATAGAGTTATTTGGATAAAGTTATAGCAAGTAAAAGGATATAGTCATGGAATGATTTTTGAACAATATTCATTAAAATGATTAGAATGTAATTTCTTAGTCTGGAAGAGCCCCATTAATCTTACTCACATGACATTTGTTCTCCCAAACACACTGAAGGGCAGGGATGTCTCTGATTAGTTCTCTATGAGATTTGCAAGTTGAACCTCCTGGCATGATCCATATGATAGTAGCCACAGACAAAGGTAGCCTTCTGCTTATGGTACAGCTATCATGTATAAGACCACTCAGGTATGTGAAGATTTTATGCTAAGCACAGTTTAAACCTCTGTTCACCCCGGCCCCCACATACAATGGAAAGTGTTAAGTAAGGGAGTGTCATGAGTAGAGACGCATTTAGAAGCATTTGTTGTTATTTAGTCAGTCAGTCATGTCTAACTTGTGACTCCATGGACTGTAGACTGCCAGGCTCCTCTGTCCAAGGAATTTGCCAGGCAAGAATACCTGAGTGGGTTGCCACTTCCTACTCCAGGGGATCTTTTCAACCCAGGGATCTAACCCACATCTCCTGCAGTCTCCTGCATTATGGGTGGATTCTTTACCACTCAGCCACCAGGGAACCCATTTAGAAGCACACATATCCATACATAGAAAGGATTGGAGATGTATGTGGGAGGTCAATTAGAAGGTCACTGTAACTGCCCAGGTGAAGGATGCTAATAATTTGAACTTCACTGTCAGCAGTTGTTGAAAGAAGCCGGTATATTTGAGAGACAGAGTCCATAGACCAGATATGGTGCCTCTCAAGTCAAGGCTAACTCTGAGGTTATTAGCATGAACAATGAGTATATATAACAAAATCAAGTGCTAAGGTAGAGAACATTGAATGAGTGGCCAATATGAAGTGGGAGCATATATAAAATGTTGAGTTAGGACTGTTCTGAGATACCTGGGAGACAATTAAGAGGAAACACCACATAATCGGACATGCCATTCTGAAGCCTTGAAGAAGAGACTCAGCTGGAAATATAAATTCAGGAGCTTTTTCATATATTTGGAATATGAATCAATAGGAGTAAATGAGATTGCCTAAAGCGAGAGTGTAATATCAGGAGGAAAGAATGTCCAAGACACCTTATATCAGGTGGAAGAGGAAGAACCAGCAAAATAGTTTAAGGAATAGCCACAAAGAAATGAAAGCAAAAATGGAGGGTGAAGTGTAACATTAAAGAAGCCAAGAGAAAGAAGAAAGGAGCGAGTGGTCACATGTATTGAATGCTGCTGAGAAGTTGAGAATGATGAGGATGAAAAGAGTTCCAGTCACTCAGGCAATATGAATAATTTTTATCAAAGGATGGGTTTTAGTGTGGGGAGATGCCTGATTGGAGTGGAATGCAGAGTGTGTGAGTTTAAGAAGCTGAGGCCAAATGTCTTTCTTTGATACTCTTGGCCATACAGAGTCCTAGAGGAAAGAGGACACTAGCTAAAAGAAGATGTGTTTTCCCCAGAATTCCAGGTGAGAGATACTAGATCATCTTTAAATGATGGTGAAAGGAGCTTGAAGGTTGATGGTACTGCAGAAAGAGGGGCTTATTGATAGGGTTTCTGGAAGGTTGGGGGCTTTGGAATCTGGAACCCAGGTGTAATTCTTGACCATTGAAAGGAGGAGGGACATTTCTTCATTGCAATTGAAGAGAAGGACAAATGGCGGCAGACATAGCTTTTGGTGTTGGAAGTGTGTGTGCAATGTGCAATTGCACATTGTGCAATATTTGTAAATAAGTACTCATAATCATGATTCATAATAAGAGGCAGACTGATGAAGTATAAATTGGAAGTAATTCTATGTAAACATCAATTTGGGTGCTTATATTTTCACATCTCCAAACAGAAATATCTTTAAATTAAAACAAATGGATCTTTTCTTACATTTGTACTTCTGTTGAGTGGTTATTATATTGTTGTTGGTTCCACTTTTCTCTTTTGGCTCTGATCTGCAATACGTCAGTTTTCTACAATCCTACTGGATGGGAGAAAGATCATTCTCTCTACATAAACTTTCAGTGCTCATAAAGATATGCCTTTGTAATATTAGAGCTGCTACATGCCTTTTTTTTCATTTCACAGTGCAATTTAACTCTACCTGTAGTTGTAAAAAGGAACAAACTTAATTTTACTCTCCACTTTTCTGACAGTTTTAAAGTTACATAAAAGTAACCTAAGTAACCTTGCCTCCTCTGGCAGTTCTAAAATGTTGTCAGGCAACCAATCTATCAAGAATAGGGAGATTGTCTTTAAATTCAATGATTTGGTTTCATTCATTCCTGTAGCAAGACAGTAGCAAAATGATATCCTAATTTCAGATCCTATTGGGTACAGTCTTTCCAGATGCTTCTGGCTACTCCATCTCACACATAGTTAGAGCAAAGTTATGTTCTGGGACCCCTTCCCTGCCTCACCAGGATTCCACGTACACCCAGGTTATTATAAAGTTTCTGTGTCTGAGCCTGTATTCTACTTGTCTCCAGTTGTCTGACACATCACAACAATGATAATTACAAAGACTCATTTGGTTTACAGTTACAGTTGTTAAGCTTCTTTCATGTATTCCTCCTAACAACCTTATGAGGGAGAATGGGTAGTGATTAGTTATTTTTCCAGAGAAAGTTACTGAGGCACAGAGAAATTAAAGTGGCTTGTTCAAAGCTATAGATCTATAGCTGCTAGAGCCAGGACTTAGATCCAAATATCCTATTTTCTTTTTTTATTTATTTATCTTTAAATTAGAGGAAAATTGCTTTACAATGTTGTGTTGGTTTCTGCTGTACAGTGCAGAATCAGCCATAATTATACATTTATCACCTCCCTCTTAAGCTTCCCTTCCCTCCCCGTGTCCCACCCGAGGTCATCACAGAGTGTCAGGCTGGCTCCTTGTGTTATATAGCAACTTTTTGCCAGCCACCTATTCTACACATGGTAATATATATATGTCAATATCACTTTCTCCATTTGTCCCACTCTCTCCTTCCCCAACTGTGTCCATAAGTTAGTCCTCTACATCCGCATCTCCATTCCTTCCTGCAAATAGGTTCATCAAAACCATTTTTCTAGATTCCATACGTATGCATTAATATACAATATTTGTTTTTCTCTTTCTGATGTTCTTCACTCTGTATAACAGGCTCTAGGTTCATTCACCTCACTAGAACTGACTCAAATTCATTCTTTTCTGTGGCTGAGTAATATTCCACTGTATGTATGTACCACATCTTCTTGATCCATTCATCTGTAGATGGACATCTAGATTGCTTCCATGTCCTAGCTATTGTAAATACTGCTACAGTGAACATTGGTATACACGTGTCTTTTAGAATTGTGATTTTCTCAGGGTATATGCCCAGTAGTGGGATTACTGCGTCATATGGTAGATTTATTCCTAGTTTTTTAAGGACTCTCCATACTGTTCTCCATAATGGCCATATCAATTTATATTCCCACCAATAGTGTAGGGTTCCCTTTTCTCCACATCCTCTCCCAGCATTTATTGTTTGTAGATTTTTTGATGATGGCCACTCTGACTGGTGTGAGGTGAAGCATCATGGTAGTTTTGATTTGCATTTCTCTAAGAATTAGTGATGTTGAGCATCTTTTCATGTGCCTATTGGCCATCTGTATGTCTTCTTTGGAGAAATATCTGTTTAGGTCTTCTGCTCATTTTTTAATTGGGCTGTTTGTTTTTCTGATTTGAGCTGTATGAACTGCTTATGGTTCTATTTCTTCAATAACATGACAGAAAGTACAGAAACTTCAGAATCAATTCCACTGAATTTCAAATTCTAGCTGAGACTTTCTGAGCTTCAGTTATTCAGCCTAAAAAGTGGAAAAATAATACTGAATTTATATGATTTTTTCTGCAGAATAAATGAGATAATGTATAAAAGTCCCTGATAAAATTTAGGCATATAGTAAGCATCACTACAAACAAAGCTAGTGAAGGTGATGAAATTCCAGTTGAGCTATTTCAAATCCTAAAATATGATGCTGTGAAAGTGCTGCACTCAATATGCCAGCAAGTTTTGAAAACTCAGTAGTGGCCACAGGACTAGAAAAGGTCAGTTTTCATTCCAATCCCTGAGAAAGGCAATGCCAAATAATGCTCAAACTGTTGCACAATTGTACTCATCTCATGCACTAGTAAAGTAATGCTCAAAATTCTCCAAGCCAGGCTTCAACAGTACATGAACTGTGAAACTCCAGATGTTCAAGCTGGTTTTAGAAAAGGCAGAGGAACAAGAGATCAAATCGCCAACATCCGTTGGATCATCGACAAAGCAAGAGAGTTCCGGAAAAACATCTACTTCTGCTTTATTGACTACACCAAAGCTTTTGACTGTGTGGATCACAAGAAACTGTGGGAAATTCTGAACAAGATGGGAATACCAGACCACCTGACCTGCCTCCTGAGAAATCTGTGTGCAGGTCAGGAAGCAACAATTAGAACTGGGCATGGAACAAACAAACTGGACATGGGACAGACTGGTTCCAAATCGGAAAAGGAGTACACTAAGGCTGCATTTTGTTACCCTGCTTATTTAACTTATATTCAGAGTACATCATGAAAAATGTCAGGTTGGGTGAAGTACAAGCTAGAATCGAGATTTCCGGGAGAAATATCAATAACCTCAGATACGCAGATGATACCATCCTTATGGCAGAAAGCAAAGAAGAACTAAAGAGCCTCTTGATGAAAGTGAAAGAGAGAGTGAAAAAGTTGGCTTAAAACTCAACATTCAGAAAACTAATATTGTAGCATCCAATCTCATCACTTCCTGGCAAATAGATGGGGAAACACTGTAAACAATGAGAGACTTTAATTTTTTGAACTCCAAAATCACTGCAAATAGTGACTTCAGCCATGAAATTAAAAGACGTTTGCTCATTTGAAGAAAAGCTACGAGCAACCTAGTCTGCGTATTAAAAAGCAGAGACATTACTTTACCAACAAAGGTCCATCTAGTCAAAGCTATGGTTTTTCCAGTGGTCATGTATGGATGTGAGAGTTAGACTAAAAAGAAAGCTGAGCACCGAAGAATTGATGCTTTTGAACTGTGGTGTTGGAGAATACTCTTGAGAGTTCCTTGGACTCCAAGGAGATCCAACCAGTCCATCCTAAAGGAAATCAGTCCTGAATATTCATTGGAAAGACTGGTGCTGAACTGAAATTCCAATACTTTGGCCACCTTATGCAAAGAACTGACTCACTGGAAAAGGCCCTGATGCCAGGGAAGATTGAAGGCAGGAGGAGAAGGGGACAACAGAGGATGATGGTTGGATGGCATCACCAACGCGATGGACGTGAGTTTGTATAGGCTCCGGGAGTTGGTGATGGACAGGGAAGCCTGGCGTGCTGCAGTCCATGGGATCAGGCAGAATTGGACACGACTGAGTGACTAAACTGAACTGATGGTAAAGTAATCTTTTGCTGTGTTAACAATAATTGACTTGATTTTACTGAGGGGCTAAGAAATCAACACAAAATATGAGCACTTGCATTCATATATATATCTCTTGGAGCATTCAGGTTTTACCTCTTTTTGGTTATGGTAGCACTTTGAGTCAGTTTCCCTGTTTGAAAATCAAGGGTTTAGGGATGTAATTATACCTATTCTTTGGCATCGTATCAAATATGGTATGATTCTGAACCATTTTAAGTAAGTAATGGAACTCATTGCAAGGCAGTCAAACATCCTTGTATGTCTCTTCACCCACCCTTATCCCTTCCCTACTCTGTTCTATCATTCTAGGCAGAAATGGAATTGAAGAGCTGACAACTTTCTATGATCTCTATAGAGATGGTGGGTGAGGTGGGCATTTGAAATTTGTTTGAATTCCTAACATTACTAGCAATTACTTTTTTGGATTGTTAAGCCCATTCATGAGTGATGTTGGTTCAAGTGCTGTTTATAGTTTCTGATTTCTACTGTGGAAGCTGAAGGGTCCAGACTTTTCCTCTCCCCATCTTCTGGTACCTACAGTTGATTGATCTGCCAGTCTCTGGATGGTAATGGGTCTTTGAATCCTGAACATGTGATACTGGATAGAAGCAGCATTTGGGGGTCATTCATTAATTACGGTTGGAGAAGGAAATGGCAACCCACTCCAGTATTCTTGCTGTGAAAACCCCATGGACAGAAGAGCCTGGCAGGCTACAGTCCATGGGGTAGCAAAGAATCAGACATGACTGAGCATGCACACGGCAGGGTGGGGGGTGGCGGCATTCATTATTGAGCTGCTGTGCTGCTCAAATTCACCCTCTGCTGTAATTGTGACTGTGAAGCCTACCTCCTGGCCCTCTAGAGTGCTTGTTCTTTCCATCTGTTCTGAAACCTCCCATCAATTCTGTGACCTCTTTGATATCTTCTAATAATTTCCCTTTTGCTAAAGCCATCCTGAGCTGGTTTCTTTTGTCACTGAGAATCAATTTTTTTTTTTTTTTGTAATTTGTGGAGGTAATCTAATCACACCATAGCAGTGAGAAAAAAACAAAAAAAAAGGTGTTAAAAAGAAGGAAATCTTGTAGCCATAATAATTAGAACATTGTAATAATATAACTTATTGGAACTGATTCTTTGATCCAGTCAGCATGATGCCTTTGGACCTGGTTTTGAGTTCTTTTTCTGCCAATAATTACCTATGTGACCCTGGACAAAGCCCTTCACTTCCCTGAATCCTAATTTTCTTACACATGAAATAAGGGTCCAGAAATGGAAACATTCTAACTTTTCTTTCATTTAAAAGTTCTATGATTCTAAGCGTTTCTCAAAGACTCACTCTGCCAAATGTGTGCAAGCTGTTGAGTTGGTTGTAGAAGTAATAAGGCCCCTATGAGCTTATGGTTTTATTGTGAGGACAACATATAATTATCTGAAGCAAGTACATATCTCTCAATGTTGAGAATGAAACTGTATACCAAAATAGGTGGTGCTGGACGTGTGTACCTCAGACATTCTGAGTTGGAGTCACTGAGAAGATTCTTAGAGAAGAGGATGCCCTTTGAATTAAGACTCAAAGGACAAATTATATATATGGTTGATATAAAAGAAGAAAAAGTGTCATTTTGGGAAGGGTATGGCTGAGAATCAAGAATGAACCTTGCACATTTAGGGGCAGGTGGGGTGATTAGCTGGTTTTTTTGAAGGTGGCTTTAATATTAATACTGGGGCCATATTATGATGTTCTTGATTAAAGAGAGAGAAGACAATTTGTACTTTCTCCTATGCTCAGTGGTGAGCAAATTGCTTCCTATTCTAAAGGAGAACCATAACTTGGGTAGGTTGATGTTATGGGAAGATCAATTTGGCACTTCTACTTTAGACCTTGGAGAAACTGGGGATAGGAATACCAAGTAGAAGACTGTTGTGATGGTCTGCATATAAGGAAACATAGGTGAAATCTAGGATGGGACTGGAAACAGAAGGATAGATAAATGAGGAAGAATCAACTGAATTTGGGAACAAAAGATAAAGGATAAAAATAGGAAAGAATTAAAAGGGATTTTTAATTCCTATTGGATGGAAATTCTTTTAAAATATAAAGCAGATCATGTCATGTCATTTCTCAAAACCATTGAATAGCTTCCAGTGATACTTAGAATTAAATCCCTCTTTACTATAGCCTACATAAGAAGCTACACATCTGGCTGCCTCTCTGACCTCCTTCCTAGCACCCAAGCTCCCTATGACTTAGTTACATTGATCCCCTGAGAGCAGCTCTCTTATCCAAGGGCCTTGGTCCTTGCTGTTTGTTACCTTTGTCTGGAATGTTCTGTCCCAGTGTTCATGTGGCATTACTGTTTCAGCCATACAGGCCTCTACTCAAGAGTTACTTCTTTGGAGAGGATTCCTTTTATCATCCTATATTAACTATTAACTATATTAAATATTAACTATTAACATCCTATATTAAGAGGATAAGGTGTTTATCCTCTTACTGTGCTTTATATTCAATATATCTTAGTTGCAATGCATATGACAATATAGGCTATTTTCATTTATTTATTGTTGATTTCTTGTGTAGCTTGATGAGAAAGATTTTGTCAGCTATTGCATGGTACTTTGTAGGTGCTCAATAAATGTTTGTGAATGACTTGTTGATTTCTTAATTTGTGGATGACAATCAAACTGTCCAAAAAAATAAGGAAATTGGTATGAGGATGGAAGATCCTGAGTTTGGTCTTGTGAATGTGAAATGAATTTTGGTGCTCAACAGTGTAAAGACTTTTCTGTTATTTTTAAAACGACATACTTTTTCCCCCAACAAATTAACTCCTCTTCCCACCTCTCTTAAAAAGCCTTTTGATGCTTGCAATAGAAAAAGCATAATGATTTGATTCTAATCAGGGATTTAGGAACTTCCAAATAATTTGTTAAATTCATTTTCAGTGTGCCCAGAGCTTTTAAATAGGGGGTTAATTTGAACTAAAGGAGATAAAGGTGAGTCATGTTAATTGAATGTCCTATCTATCTGTCTATTTTAATATAAAAATCAATTTTTAAATTACAGTTATAAGGAGAAGTGATTTGCCTAATTTATAGGCCAGACTGTGTTTCCCTGAAGCTGACACTACCCCCACTTTCAGTTTCTTGGCAGTCCTGCTCTCTGAAAGGGCCAATTCACTCATCTTTCTGCAGACATTTATGTCATCAAAGCCTCCTCACTGTCATGGCAGCAAACAGCACATATATTTCCTTATCACTTCAAATATAAACACACAGAGCATCCTCTTGTCAATTTGTAGCATCTAAGCAACAAGCATAGGTATTTGGCAACCCAGGAAGGAAGCACAGATCTCACTCTATCCTAGTCCAATATAATCAAGTGAAAGCTACCCTATAGATATGTAAAACCCATGAGATGTGTTGGAAAAGATATTGAAGTAAAGCCCCTCAGAGTAAATAAGATTGTTGGTCTCTGGCCAGTGCAGTTGCCTGATCCCCAGTTGTTTTGTTCCTCTAGGGCAAAACAAGGTAGTAATGGTGGAAGTGATGGAACTAAGAAGGGAGGACATGGCCTCTCTATATCTTGAGGCGGCTGAACATTGGCATTAGGGAAACCAAAAGTGGTGGGATAGGCTGCATGGAAAAATTGCATAGGGTTCAGTGGGAATTAGAAACTCCAGTCATGAGTCAGTAAGGTTTTCAATAAATCAGACAGATCACATGTTTAAGTCCCGCTCAGAATCCCATAGCTGTATAAACTGGGTTGAAAAATGTAAGCTAGGACTATTATCCTAGTCTAAGGATAATATGAAAATGGAGGTAAGTGTTAAGTCCTTAATTTGGGGGGTTTCTATTTTCACTCAAAAAAATTAAGTTATTGTTTTAGTAAATCCTTAACATCTTCCAGATTAGCCTTCAGAGTGCTCTGCCTAGTCTCACTGGAAAAGCTTTGTGGGTGCTTTAGATAATGCATTCTCTGTAGGATGCTGGTTAATTACTTTACAAATCATAGCAGGTTTCTTGATAGGGAAAGAGACTGTATTATTGCTGCTGGCAAATATGGCTGGTTGCAGCTCCAGGGGAGTGGGCAGTGAGAAAAGAGGGAGGAGAGATGGAAGTTGCCTTTACATTCCATTTAAATGTACTACTGTTGACCTAAAACAAATATAAGCTGCCAGTTATTTCTCCAGTAAAAATGAGTTTATTTGGGGTCAACAAAGAATTACATTTCAAGTTATGCAGCCGTGGTGAGCCATGTGCAAGGCCACATACAACAAAAAGAAGAGAATCCTTTTAAAGAGGGAAAAAGGAAGCTCAGAGGGCTACAGTAAACAAAAAGTCCAGTGGAAAAGTCCATTGGAAAGCTACTGTTTGAAGTACAGTAGCTTCTCAATGGTTGAGTTGTGACAGTTCTCACTGGCTGAGCTTTTACCAGGCAAGAAGAGGAAGTCTTTCCCCTTCCTGGAGGGCTATGCTATTGTTATAGGGCATGAGAGTTCCTCCTTCTGGTCTTCTGGCTCTATTTTAATTGAGGGGGATCTGTTTAATAATTTTACATTTCCCTCTTTTGATCAAGATCTTTCTCAAAGCAACAAGGATCAAGAGTCAGGTTTTATGGTTTCAAGTCATTCTGTCCCTCAGGACTATTCCTAGGTATAGTGTGTCCCATGTTGAGGAGGAAAGGCACAGATTGGTAACCTATTGAGGTCATATTCAAGTAACAAGGAGAGGTAGAAAGGAGAACTCTCAGGCACTTTCCATATGTTATCAAAATCATAGACACTGGAGATCATCTAAAATATTAGGTCATCATCAAAGGTTTAGCAGACAAACTTCCAACAGACCTGGGCTTAATGACTTGGGAAAATTGCCTCACCAGATATTGTCTGCTTCAATTCGAGGAAAACTTTACTTTTAGATGACCAGATGAAGTGTAGGAAATGGCAACCCACTCCAGTATTCTTGCTTGGAAAATCCCATGGACTGAGAATCCTGGTAGGCTACAGTCCATGGGGTCGCAAAGAGTTGGACACGACTGAGTAACTTCACTTCACTTCACTTCAGTGAGGGTTTGGTGCTTTTTTAAGGTGTGTCACATGAACCTAAGAGTCTTTATCCTGGAGACTGACGGCACTAGGATTAGTTTACAGTCTGACAGAGGCCTTTCCAGTGAGAATGAAGAGAGTACTTCTGGACAAGTCTTTTCCAATACATGAAATCTCCAGGTTGCAAGGTGTGGGGCTTTTATTCATTAACTGGAATACTAAAGAATGAACTACATAAGTAAATTACAGTAAAGAATTTATGCCTGGTGGGCATGGATGCTAGTAACAGATAAGGGTTAGGGATAAAAGGGCGTCAAGGGATAGCAATATTGTTTATTGCTCTGAGGTCCTGGAAAATCCTCCACCCTTGTCCCTTACATTTTCTCAATGGTAAAATGGGAAAGTTACAGGACTGGTATAAGAGATAATGAGGCTTTGAGTCTTGTAATCCTCTATTATGGACTTTATACCTTGAAAGACTTCTTTACTTACAGAGTATTGATTAATTTTGGGAAGAGGTTTTGAGGGATCTATTTGAGTCTTAAAGGGAGGTATGCTGTGGATTTTGCCAATATCAGTTGAAAATTTTTCCCACAAGGAAGATGGTAGCTGATTCAATAGGGACAAATGATCACCTGGTTGGTTATACTGATGGCTACTGTTGAATTTTAGAATTTTTTCACTCTCTTTGGAGAAAAATGTTTTTTTGTATGATACTTCTGTAAGAAGTCTCAGTCTAATAAATAGATATGATTGAGGAACTAATGGAAAAGGATGGGTGTCTCTCACAGTACCTAGTTCAGTTCAGTTCACTTCAGTTGCTCAGTCGTGTCCAACTCTTCACAACCCCATGGAATACAGCAGGCCAGGCTTCCCTGTTCATCACCAACTCCTGGAGCTTACTCAAACTCATGTCCATCTACTTAGTGATGCCATCCAACCATCTCATCCTCTGTCGTCCCCTTCTCCTCCTGCCTTCAATCTTTCCCAGCATCAGGGTCTTTTCAAACGAGTCAGTTCTTCACATCAGGTAGCCAAAGTATTGGAGTTTCAGCTTCAGCATCAGTCCTTCCAATGAATATTCAGGACTCATTTCCTTTAGGATAGACTGGTTGGATTTCCTTGTAGTCCAAGGGACTCTCAAGAGTCTTCTCCAACACCACAGTTCAAAAGCATCAGTTCTTTGGTGCTCAGCTTTCTTTATAGTCCAACTCTCACATGCATACATGGCTACTGGAAAAACCATAGCTTTGACTAGACAGACCTTTGTTGGCAAAGTAATGTCTCTGCGTTTTAATATGCTGTTTAGGTTGCTTGTAGCTTTTCTTCAAAGGAGCAAGTGTCTTTTGATTTCATGTCTGAAGTCACCATCTGCAGTGATTTTGGAGCCCCCCAAAATAAAGTCTCTCACTCTTTCCACTGTTTCCCCATCTATTTGCCATGAAGTGATGGGACCGGATGCCATGATATTAGTTTTCTGAATGTTGAGTTTTAAGCCAACTTTTCACTCTCCCCTCTCACTTTCATCAGGAGGCTCTTTAGTTCTTCACTTTCTGCTGTAAATGTGGTTTCATCTGTGTATCTGAGGTTATTGATATATCTCCTGGCAATCTCGAATTCAGCTTTTGCTTCATCTAGCCTGGCATTTCAAATGATGTATTCTGCATTTAAGTTAATAAGCAGAGTTAAATAAGTTAAATAAGCAGAGTAACAATATGCAGCCTTGATGTACTCCTTTCCCTATTTCGAACCAGTCTGTTGTTCCATGTCCAGTTCTAACTGTTGCTTCTTGACTGGCATACAGATTTCTCAGGAGTCAGGTAAGGTGATCTAGTATTCCCATCTCTTCAAGAATTTTCCAGTTTGTTGTGATCCATACAGTCAAAGGCTTTGTCATCGTCAATAAAGCAGAAGTAAATGTTTTTCTGGAACTCTCTTGCTTTTGCTATGATCCAGTGGATGTTGGCAATTTGATCTCTGGTTCCTCTGCCTTTTCTAAATCTAGCTTGAATATCTGGAAGTCCATGATTTATGTACTGTTGAAGCCTAGCTTGAAGAATTTTGAGCATTACTTTGCTAGTCTGTGAGCTGAGTGTAGTTGTGTGGTAGTTTGAACATTCTTTGGCATTGCCTTTCTTTGGGATTGAAATGAAAACAGACCTTTTCCAGTCCTGTGGCCTCTGCTGAGTTTTCCAAATATGCTGGCATATTGAGTGCAGCAGTTTAGTAGCATCATCTTTTAGGATTTGAAATAGCTCAACTGGAATTCCTTCACCTACACTAGCTTTATTCTTGGTGATGCTTCCTAAGGCCCACTTGACTTTGCATTCCAGGATGTCTGGCTCTAGGTGAGTGATTATACCATCGTAGTAATCTGGGTCATGAAGATCTTTTTTGTATAGTTCTGTATATTGTTGCCATCTCTTTTTAATATCTTCTGCTTCTGTTAGGTCCATACCATTTCTGTCCGTTATTGTGCCCATCTTTGCATGAAATATTCCCTTGGTATCTCTAATTTTCTTGAGGAGATCTCTAGTCTTTCCGCTTCTGTTGTTTTCCTCTATTCACAGAACCTAAACAAAAGGGAATTGTTTTAGAGACAGAAATCTTTTGAAGTTCATTAGAGATTCTCGCTATTTGAACTATTTTACTACTCCAGGGTGGAAAGGAAAGGAAAGTGAAGTCGCTCAGTCGTGTCCAACTATTTGTGACCCCACGGACCGTAACCTACCAGGCTCCTCTGTCCATGGGATTTTTCAGGCAAGAGTACTGGAGTGGGTTGCCATTTCCTTCTCCAGGGGATCTTCCTGACCCAGCAATCAAACCCAGATCTCCCACATTGCAGGCAGACGCTTTACCGTCTGAGCCAGCAGGGAAGCTCCAGGGTAGGGGCTGCTTAGTAATAAGTGAAATCGAGCACTGAGAGTGTGGTTCTGATGTCGATTAGGACTAGAAGGCGTTCATTCCTGATCTAGAGAAATGTTTCTCCAAGCTGATTAAGAGAGAGGATTGGGAAGAGCCCCAGTAGTCCCTCAGATCTCCATCTTAGGGAACTGAGAGGATATTGGGGAGACTTTTTAGAGGGCTGAAGTTACCTGAAGCCAGGGGAGTGGAGCATGAGGCTTTGGAAGCCATTTTCTCTTTCTTTGTTTGCCTCAGTTGATCTTAAAATTTTATTTTGCAGAGAGGCAATTTTAGGCACTTGATAACATTTAGACACCCCAAAATACTAATTGATATAGGTATTCCATTTAGTTTAAAACATTTAGAGCTATGATTGTCCAATTTGATTTTAAGAAAATTAAGTTTGGGGGTTTAAATATCCCCATAATTGCCATTGATGTTCTAAGTTGCCTTTAGGTAGGTTGGTTCATTTAGTTACAAATGCACATGCGAACGGAATCTTTATCTTAAAACATAAAATTGGCCAAAGTACCTGAAAAGAGGGGTGCCTTGAAAATATTTAGATGACTGGGATTCTATTTCTCAGATGTTTTTCTTTAGATGAAAGAGTAATTTTCAAACAACCTAACAGCTCAAACAGTCTAATAGCTGAGATAGCTTAAACAGCCTGCAGGCCTATGACCAACCAGTCCTATAGAAACAGTCTAGACCCAAAGGGACCAGGCCAAAGGCTGGTCAGCACAGCTTTAACTAAATAGCCAATCCTGAGGAGTCCGGTGAAAGGCTTAACAGCTCAGTTCCAATAGAACAACTCCCATTCTAAAAGTAATCAGACTGAAGGCTAGATTGCAGGCATAGTTCCAATGAAACAGCCATGTTTCTTCAGGAAGAGCCTGATTAAAAAAAAAGAGGGGGGGGGGTGCTCTGATACCAAACAAGCCCTTAACCAGAAAGGATAAAGTCTTAAAAAAGATCCCAAATAAAATCTAGAGAGCTTCAAAGTGCAAAGAGGTCAGAGACTCAAATCTAGGAGAAAGACTTCCCTCAAACCCCCAGGGTCAATAAGAAAATTAGTGAGCAACTATGGACTCAATATGGGTATAGAACCTGTTTGCCCACCAGTTCTGGAGTCATTAGTGGTCTTCTCTGGATCCCCATATGGGCCACCAAAATGTTGACCTAAAACATAGACAGGCAGTTATTTATCCAGCAAAAGTGGGTTTATTTGGGGTTAACGAATGATTGCAATTTGGGACCTGCAACCATGGCAAGCCACATGTGAGTCTTTACACAGCATGGAGAGGAGAACTCTTTTAAAGAGGGAAAAAGGAAGTTGGAAGGGCACAGTGAACAAAGAGTCCATTGAAGGAATTGAGATTTTTGAAGTACAGTGGCTTTTTATTAACTGAATTGTAATAGTCTCTTACTGGTTGAGTTCTTGCTAGGCAAGAGGAGAAAATTATTTTTTTACATGTTGGGGTCTTCTGTCAGTATAGAGCATGAGAGAGCCTCCTTCTGGTCTCCTAACTATTTTAATTGAGGTTTCTGTTTTTATGCTTATATATGTATATTTATATTTTTATAATATCAGAGTATTTGAAGGATGAAATTCTTTTAAAGTATAAATAAATGCTTGGTAGATTGTCAACATTTACCTTAAAATATATGGCTTAAAGTGGCACTTTTACATCTCATGAATTATTGGACTACAGTGTGGAGTGCTAAGGCAATGTTTGCTTTCTCTAGACATTGGTCTTTGTTTCCAGTAGTTTGTGGACCATATTCATATTGTCAGGTCCACAGTTTATTAAACTTTTCATTTAGGAGATATGTCTCCAGGCTTAGGGCCATTGGGCTCTTGTCCTAGATGTTCCATTAATGACCACATGACAGTGTATGGGTGTCTTAACAACCCTGAGCTTTGATTTGCTCATTTGCATTAAGAGGGGTTGGATTTCAATCTTTCTTGTGGGACAGACCCTAAAATAATTTGATAAAGCTGTGAATTCCTGTCCGATATGTGTGTGTGCAAACAAGCATGGAATGATTCACAGGTCTCTGAAGCCCAGTAGGACTCTGATGTTAAGATCCTCTGGACTGGCTCATTCTTCTCCCTTCCAAAAGTACTGTGGCATCAAATACAAATCACATATTTGAACCCAAAGCAATTTTATTAATTGTTGATTTGTATCCTGCTGCTTACAATTTCATTTCCAACTAGATTTTCCATTTATTATTAGTAAGACTGATTATTTCTTAAATCAAGCAGAAAGCAACAATTCCCAATTACCTGAGGGTCCCAGGGGGCTGATTTCTAGGGAAGTTCATTACATATACAATAGATGTATTGCTAATATAATTATGTGGAGGGTGGTGTGCTGGTCCCTAATGTTTTATCTGTATACCTCACTATTGGTTAATATCTACCGTAATTGGAATTGCCTGGTTTACACATTTTCTAACAAGTTAATTGTTTAGCAGAGAGTTTATCCATTGATTATAGATTGATTAATGAACATTGACAAACACACTGCTCTTGAATTTCACTTAATTAGTATTCTTACATGCTTTTTCTACTGTGATGAAAGGTAATGATTTACTTAAAAAATAATCACTAATCTCTAGAATTAGGAGTAAACAAGATAATTGGAAAGCTGACCAATTAACATCACAGTGTAATAGGTAAGATCTGGCCTTAGAAGGCATATGGATCTGGGTCCAAATCCTTCCTGTATCTGTAGAATGAGATAACAATAGTCACAACTCAGAGCATTGTGATGATAATTAAATAAGATAATACACCAAAGCACTTATCACAGTGTTAATTCTACAATCTAGTTATTATTATTTTTGTTATTATATTTGCAATAATGAAAGAAAAACCACATTGACAGACTGAAATCTGTCCCCCCCAAAATATATTGAAGTTGTAACTCCCAGTACCTCAGAATTTGACCACATTGAGAAATAGGGTCTTCACAGAGGTAATCAACTTAAAATGAGGTCTTTAGGGTGGGCCTTAATCTAGTGCGATGGCGTGCTGCTCAAAGAGGAAATTTGGACAGAGACACAGACACTCACTGAGGTTGGATGGCATCACTGACTCGATGGACATGAGTTTGGGCAAATTTTGAGAGTTGGTGATGGACAGGGGAGCCTGGTGTGCTGCAGTCCATGAGGTCACAAAGAGTCGGACATTACTGAGAGACTGAACTGAACAGACACTCACATGGGGAAGATTAGTGTGAAGAATCAAGAAGACAGAGAGTAAAGACAGAGTGATAACATCTTTAAGCCAAATACCTAGGGCTACCAGAGCTAAAAGGACTCTCTGCTACAGGTTTCAGAAGCAGCATAGCCCTGCTGACATCTCGATTTCAGATTTCAGACTATAGCCTCAAGATTGGCAAGGCAATGAATTTTTGTCATTTTAAGCTATTAATGTTTAGTTTGTGATGTTTGTAATACTTTGTTATGGCAACCCTAGAAAACAATTATATACCATATTTTCGAGTCAGGTAGAAATGCAGAATCATAAATTTTTAAGATAATAATATACTTTTGTACCGTCCTTCTTTTATGTGTGAATTAAGGGTGATGACACACAGATTTTTGGTTTCTATCAAGAGGCTGAGCAATCAGCAGAGCACACAATATAAACATGCTGATGGGTGGAGTAGAAGCAACACTGGGTTGTGAAACAAGTTCTGATTAGAAGCTACTAACTAGCTAAGTGATGAATCTTCCTAGTTTTCAGTTCTTTAATTGTCAAAGAAAGGTTAGGTTTGTCTCCCAGATCTCTTTTGAATCACACATTCTGTAATGCCATGTTCTGGGTCAAGCACTTTGAAATTGTGAAGTTTATTTTGAAAAAATTGTATATTCATGTGCAGTTGTCAGAAATAATATAGAGAAATCCTGTGAATGCTTTACCCAGTTTTTCTAAATAATAACATCCTTCAAAGCAGTTTTTAATACAAGCTATACTTATTGGAATGAAATATTGAAGACATTTTCACAGGCAGCTCTTTTACCTACCTGTGTTAAGATATTGAAACCTGACCTTGGATAATTTCTGTGATAAAATCCTTGGTTTCTTGGCTTCACTGACCATTTCTCCCTTTGTCCTACTTAATTATCTTTTGATCAAGGTGGCTCTAGGAATGGAGACATTAGTCACTTTTTTACTGCTTCCTAGAAAAATGTGCATGGCAGCCAAAGTATGTATTCTCATCAAGGTCTGCTGCTTTTATAGAAATTTGTATAATATTAATAGTAATCATCAGGACTTTTTGAACACTTTTATTATCTTATTTAAATTTCAATTCTATGAGGTAGATACCCTTATTACATCCATTTTACAGATGTAAAAACTGAGGCCCAAGGTTTCTAATGAATGGCTATAACTTAACTTGGGTTTGACTGACTCCAGAGTGTGACTTAACTGCCATGCCATAGTGCCAGTGAGTGAAAATGAACACATTTACAATTGTTAAAATTTAGTTAAGCTTTCAAACTGAGCCTAAGACTTCTCACTAAGTTGTGCTCATTACAGACAGAATTTTGCGTTGTGATTGCAGGGGCACAACGGTACTTTTTCCTTGCCAGTGCTCCAGGTGAGGAGAAGAGAAAAGCCCCTTTTTTCTGGTCAGAGTTTTGGGCTCTGCAGTTAAGCCTAGGACTGAGGAAACAGAAAAGGAAGTGAATGTGTTGATCTGGTAGTCTTCTCCCTCTCCTTTCTTTGGATCCAGGTCTAACCCACAGTGTTCCTTTCCCTTTTAGAATGGGAGGAGAATTTCTACCTGACTTCATCCTCATTGGTAATAAATTATGCCAAGGGGCCACTGCTTTCAAAGGTCATGCAAAGAAACCCCAAACCATGTGCAGTAGGTTCCTGTCTAAATTATTTATTTGGCATGTGTTGTCTTGTGTTAATGACCTTGCTTGTTAAAAAACACCGTAAAATGACTCATAGGGTGGTATGCTGTTAAGGATCCACTCATGCTAATTAGCCATTTTTATTTTATTTATCAACGTGGTTCAGAACTGGGGCAAGAGTCAACCCACTTTAAAATGTTTGTTTGCATTTTTAAACCTTTCTTCATTTGCTCCAGGGTAATTTGCATACCCTTTCCTCTCTTCTTTCATTTTCTTGATAAATTTTCTCTTGTCTTTCTTGATAACATTTATCCTGGTTATGTTTGTGTACATTTAGTACATAGCTTTTCTGTATATTTTATCTTCATGAGTCTAAGAAGAAACTATAATGACCAGGCTACATTATATTCCACAGCCCATATTCAACTCAGCCTTAATTTAAAATGCAAATAATGTGACATCAGAGTATATAGTCCTTGATGATGTGACATTATTGATCCCCTACTTGGGATCTTTGGGAAGATCTTGAAGATATCTTCCTCCCTAGAATTCCTTTTTTTTTGCCAGTGAAGTAAACCCTAAGAAGCCAGATGACTATTTCCAAGGTCTAATACATGAAGAATCAATAGCCATTAACTGCATTATGAACCGGTTAATGAATAGCTAGCACTGGCCTAGCTGTGTTGGAGAAGATAGGATGAGTGAGAAGTATGTTCTGATGAAAGTGGCGAGGTATGGGACTGGGCGTTGTTGTCAGCCATGTGTTTGCCTCATAATGTGGACACATAGGGAGGAATTGGAAAGACAGGGAAGGGAAGCAAAGGTCTCCCACCCATTTCTCTATTCTGCCGAAAGTGGGTGCTACTTCCGTAGCCCCAACATGTACTGCTCAGCTCCCTCTTTTCGTCTTTCCTTCATCCTATGTGACTCCATCACTATAGTATCCTTGGAATTTGACACCACCTTCACAATGCTGCTGTGGGAAAAAGGAAGCCTGCCTTAACAGAGGCTAATCCTTTGCTGTGGAGAGCTGAAGTAAGGCCTGGAATTATTTGGAGCCAGTTGCTTTCTTATTCAGCAGCTGAGTAAAAGCAAAACTGACTACCTTAGAAGCCTTCTTTTTGTTTTGTACCTGTACCAGGTAAATAGGATTGTTAGTTTGAGATACATTTCTAAGGTAATGGAGGGCTTTGTTTGAAAGCTCAGGTATCTCCTTAGGGCTTTGTTTCAAGCATTTATTACAATTAATGTTCCTATCAAATGTATAAAATATTTATAGGGCCTATGGAATAAAAATTCTTTTTATTTGTTAAGGTGTTAAATAAGACATGTGCTCCATTTGGAAATATTAAAGAAAAAGCCCAGATCAGGTTTGGAGTGGAATCTAATTCTGCTTGGTAACCTGCAGCTTTTGTCAGGATAAGAGATTCAGCATAGAGATAATTAGAACAGACCTCCCCCAGCCCCCAAATATCAGTGCTACTCCCTAGATTATGACAGACCCAAGGTAATTTACACAGTGCAATGCATAAAGCTTTACTAATGGTTATTCACTTAGATGTGCAAAATACAAAAAGGTTCTAGGTTGAAGCAGTGGCAATGAATCATTTATGAGATGTTATCTACTGAGATGGATTGGGTCCATCTGTTATAGATGGAGAGGGGGTTTTTTTGTTTATATAATTTTATTTAATTTTGTTTACAGTATTCAAAATGAAGGAAGGATTAGGGCAGATAAGCAAGTAATTTTTCAACTCACAGATAACTGGAGTTTGCTGTTTTCTGTATAAAAGTCAAGTGCTGTCCATATGTCCTGGGAAAGCACAAAATAATTAAGCTTCAAAGAGCAAGAGTGTGAAGCACAAGTTGTCCATTGGTATTCTAAGGGTGCAAGTCTTTCTGCTTTTGGTTTTGCATTGAGCTCATCTGGGCTCATATTCCTCCCGCTGAAGAGACAGGCCTGTTTTCTGAGATGCGGCTGTGGAAAATGCAAAGTCTGAAAAGGATGTAGGTAAATCTGTGTCCAACACTAAATCCATTACATGAGACACCTGAGATTTGAACTGACTTTCTGACTGAAGTTCAAGATGTCTGTTTAGAGAGCAAGCTGGGAGCTGTTGGATTTTTCCCCCAAATAGTCAATGAGGAGGACAGAATGCCTAAGAGAATAGAAACTGCTGGCACACTTGCACTGTCTACAGGTTAGTATCAAAGGTAGAAGGTACAAAAGGTTGAAACAGAATATATTTGCCCTCATTTGCATTCTTCTTAAACATTCATCATCTGTTCAAATAATTTATAATTACTTAAGTTCAGAAGTCTTATATTTTTCTTTATACTTTGTAGGGTTGACTGGTTATATAATAGATTATATATAATATTAGCTAGTTCTGTTTTTTAAAGGTGGCAGCTTAAATGACCTGTTTCCCTAATGTAATTGTGGGTTGTCTGGAAGAAGTTGTTTATTGAGTACTTTCTGAGATGCGTTCTGTTGATCAGCATACAATGGGATCCAGACATTTCTAGTCTCCTCTCTGCATCTTTTCCATGCCATTCATTACATGAAGGTGAAAGAGAGTATCACTAGATTACAGCAAATGCATCCCAGAACTGGAAAAATAGCCTATAGTTCATGTTTAACTGTTTCTCTTTTACATTTAGATTAAACAATTAATGGTAGGGACCTAACAGAAGCAGAAAATATTAAGAAGAGGTGGCAAGAATACACAGAAGAACTGTACAAAAAAGATCTTCACGACCCAGATAATCACGATGGTGTGATCACTCGCCTAGAGCCAGACATCCTGGAATGTGAAGTCAAGTGGGCCTTAAGAAGCATCACTATGAACAAAGCCAGTGGAGGTGATAAAATTCCAATTGAGATATTTCAAATCCTGAAAGAGGATGCTGTGAAAGTGCTACACTCAATATGCCAGCAAATTTGGAAAACTCAGCAGTGGCCACAGGACTGGAAAAGTTCAGTTTTTATTCCAATCCCTATGAAATGCAATGCCAAGGAATGCTCTTAACTACCGCATAATTGCTCTCATCTCACATGCTAGTAAAGTAATGCTTAAAATTCTCCAAGCCAGGCTTCAGCAATACATGAACCGTGAACTTCCAGATGTTCAAGCTGGTTTTAGAAAAGGCAGAGGAACCAGAGATCATCAAAAAAGCAAGAGAGTTCCAGAAAAACATCTACTTCTGCTTTATTGACTATGCCAAAATCTTTGACTGTGTGGATCATAATAAACTGTGGAAAATTCTGAAAGAGATGGGCATATCAGAACACCTGACCTGCCTCTTGAGAAACCTATATGCAGGTCAGGAAGCAACAGTTAGACCTGGACATGGAACAACAGACTGGTTCCAAATAGGAAAAGGAGTACGTCAAGGCTGTATATTGTCACCCTGCTTATTTAACTTATATGCAGAGTACATCATGAGAAACGCTGGGCTGGAAGAAGCACAAGCTGGAATCAAGATTTTCTGGGAGAAATATCAATAACTTCAGAGATGCAGATGACACCACCTTTATAGCAGAAAGTGGAGAGGAACTAAAGAGCCTCTTGATGAAAGTGAAAGAGGAGAGTGAAAAAGTTGGCTTAAAGCTCAACATTCAGAAAACTAAGATCATGGCATCCAGTCCCATCACTTCATGGCAAATAGATGGGGAAACAGTGGAAACAATGGCTGACTTTATTTTTCTGGGCTCCAAAATCACTGCAGATGGTGATTGCAGCCATGAAATTAAAAGATGCTTACTCCTTGGAAGGAAAGTTATGACCAACCTAGACAGCATATTAAAAAGCAGAGACATTACTTTGCCAAAAAAGGTCTGTCTAGTCAAGGCTATGGTTTTTCCAGTGGTCGTGTATGGATGTGAGAGTTGGACTATAAAGAAAGTTGAGCACCAAAGAATTGATGCTTTTGAACTGTGGTGTTAGAGAAGACTCTTGAGAGTCCCTTGGACTGCAAGGAGATCCAACCAGTCCATCCCAAAGGAGATCAGTCCTGGGTGGAAGGACTGATGTTGAAGCTGAAGCTCCAGTACTTTGGCCACCTGATGCGAAGAGCTGACTCATTGGAAAAGACCCTGATGCTGGGAAAGTTTGAGGGCAGGAGGAGAAGGGGACGACAGAGGATGAGATGGTTGGATGGCATCATCTACTCGATGGACATGGGTTTGGATGGACTCCGGGAGTTGGTGATGGACAGGAAGGCCTGGCGTGCTGTGATTCATGGGGTCGCAAAGAGTTGAACATGACTGAGCGATAGAACTGAACTGAAACAATTAATACCTTCTAGGTTGACAGCCTATAGGGGTCATATAGGGAGTGACAAAGATCCCAGAAGATATGAACACCACGAAGGAAAACAACAGACAGCTGTACACTTGAGATAAAGAAAAAGGCACATGCAACTTATCTCTAAGCAATTGGGAGAAATAGACATGTGTCTTAAGGAATTGGGAATTAATAAGAGCTCAAACCAGGGATTTGAGTGAATGTATGAATGAATGAACAAATGAATATGCCACAGGGAACTGAGTACTAGACAGGCCAAAGGATGCTCATAGTCAGGAGGTGGGGACTTACTTCATGGTATCCAGGTGAGAGGAAAGGCATATGATAAAGGTATCAAGGAAGTAGGGAGGGTATGTGGCAGGGAATAAAAAGTTTGAGTCTGCAGAAATAGAAAAAACAACAAAGAAAATAAGAGTGATGGAGTCATGGGATGAATTTAATGAGGAAACAGGGCAGAGAAACAGCTGGTTTAATGTGCAGAGGCCACATGGCTCTATTATAACTCCCAAATTGCATATCAGCAAAGACATCTAAATGTGAAACCAACTCATGACTGATCTTTTTTTTTTTTTTTTTTTTGTTTTTTTTTGGAGTGGGATTGTAAAACTTTAGTCCTTGAACAGTTGTATCTGTATTTTAAATTTTTTCAGTAAGAGAGAACTATGACCTCAAAATTAGACTTAGGAATGGTGAATATACTTATTCAGAAAATTATCTTTCCATCAGGTATTTTGCCATCCTTTCCTCTGTGGTAGATATAAATGTGTGATGTAGGAGAAGAAAAGATGCCTAATCAATTTAAATAAAAAGTGAAAAACTTCTAAGTATTCATTGGTATAAGTAGCTTTAAAAAGCCCCAATTTTTACCATTAAAAATCTTGTCCTCTACAGAGTGATGTGAGAAATGCCTATGTATTACTGTAATTAGAGAGAGAATTATCCATGTTCCATAAAAAGTATTGAGGAAACTTTGAGGGAAGCCAAATGCATTTAAGATAATGACCTGGAATACTCAGTCCTAAAACCAAGGTTCAGGTCCTACTAGGGTAATTAGAAATCATTGTTCTGGGTGACCACTAGAAGAAATTTTAAACAGGTGGTTTCTGTGCATTCAGAGACTATCTCTTCTCACTAGGCTCACCCCATGACAAAAACACAGTTTTTACATGCAGTTCAGTTCAGTCTCCCAGTAGTGTCTGACTCTTTGTGACCCCATGGACTGCAGGATGCCAGACCTCCCTGTCCATTACCAACTCCTGGAGCTTGCTCAAACTCATGTCCATTGAATCAGTGATGCCATCCAACCATCTCATCCTCTGTCATCCCCTTCTCCTCCTGCCTTCAATCTTTCCCAGCATCAGGGTCTTTTCCAATGAGTCAGTTCTTCACATCAGGTGGCCAAAGTATTAGGGCTTCAGCTTCAGCATCAGTCCTTCTAATGATATTCAGGACTGATTTCCTTTAGGATGGACTGGTTGGATCTCCTTGCAGTCCAAGGGACTCTCAAGAGTCTTCTCCAACACCACAGTTCAAAAGCATCAGTTCTTTGGTGCTCAGCTTTCTTTATAGTCCAACTCTCACATCCATACATGAGTACTGGAAAAATCATAGTTTTGAGTAGACAGACCTTTGTCAGAAAAGTAGTGTCTCTGCTTTTTAATATGCTGTCTAGGTTGGTCATAGCTTTTCTTCAAAGGAGCAAGCGTCTTTTAATTTCATGGCTGCAGTCACCATCTGCAGTGATTTTAGAGCCCAAGAAAATAAAGTCTCTCATTGTTTCTATTGTTTCCCCATCTATTTGCCATGAAGTGATGGGACTGGATGTCATCATCTTAGTTTTTTGAATTTTGAGTTTTAAACCAGTTTTTTCACTTTCCTCTTTCACTTTCATCAAGACGCTCTTTAGTTCCTCTTCACTTTCTGCTATAAGGGTGATGTCATCTGCATCTCTCAGGTTATTGATATTTCTCCCGGCTATCTTGATTGCAGCTTGTGCTTCATCCAGCCTGGCATTTCACATAACGTACTCTTCATGTAAGTTAAATAAACAGGGTAACCATATCCATCCTTTCCCAATTGGAATCAGTCCATTGTTCCATGTCCGGTTCTAACTGTTGCTCCTTGACTGGCATACAGATTTCTCAGGAGACAGGTAAGGTGATCTGGTATTCCCATCTCTTGAAGAATTTTCCACAGTTTGTTGTGATCCACACAGTCAAAGGCTTTGGTGTAGTCAATAAAGCAGAAGTAGATGTTTTTCTGGAACTCTATTGCTTTTACTATGATCCAGTGGATGTTGGCAATTTGATCTCTGGTTCTTCTGTCTTTTCTAAATCCAGCTTGAACATTTGGAAGTTCTTGGTTCACATGCTGTTGAAGCCTCACTTGGAGAATTTTGAGCATTACTTTGCTAGTGTGTGAGATGAGTACAATTGTGTGGTAGTTTGAACATTCTTTGGCATTGCCTTTCTTTGGAATTGGAATGAAAACTGACCTTTTCTAGTCCTGTGCCCTCTGCTGAGTTTTCCAAATTTGCTGGCGTATTGAGTTTTCACATTAGCCTTTCAAAAATCGAGGTATCTATTAGTGAAAGGGAAATTTCCAGCCTATACCACTTAAAACTCAACAAGGAGTCAGCAGTCTAGATGTCAAATACACCAAGGTAAATTTGTAAAAGATAATGAGGCATTTTGGTCTCTCTGGAACTGTTTGCTTTTGATGAATAAGGTATTTGTCTTTTGATGGTGGGATTGGTGTTGCTGCTGGGATATGTTCCATTCAGTTTTACATCAGACTTGTTTTGGGAATAGGCAGAGCTTTATTGTGGGCAAATTAGCATATATTTCTCCCTGGTAGCTCAGGCAGTAAAGAATCTGCCTGCAATGCAGGAGACCTGTGTTTGATCCCAGGGTTGGTAAGATCCCCTGGAGAATGGAATAGCGATACACTCTAGTATTTTTTGCCTAGAGTGAGAATTCCTTGGACAGAGGAACCTGGTGGGCTACAGTCCATTGGGTTGCAAAGAGTTGGACATGATTGAGTGAATAATATTTTCAGTTTTCACTTCAGCATATATGTCCCTTGAAGGCTCTGCTGAAGATATATTTCCTCTTCTATCTTTAAAACAAACAAACAAACCTTAGGCAGAGCTTAGGGAAAGAATTATAGGGACACTTGTGATAAGCACTTTAGGTGATGTTTTTACTCAAAAAATACCTCTTAGGCTCCAGAATTCCATAATGAATGTCCTTAGTCAGTCTTTTGGGTTGAAGCATTAAAACCCATGTCAAAATGCTTGTGTTACCTGAAAGGATGTATCAGTTAGGGTGCATTAATCTGTAAGATGAATCAAAAAGCTATCCAACCAAAGAATATCTATGGTATACAAGGATTTGGAATTCAGGTCACCTCAAACTTGGTTTACCTGCTCAAAGATACTGTAAAGTTCCTACCTTTCTGAGCTATCAGTCTCATGGAATTGGCTTTTTAATCTTGATAACAGTCATCTTATTGTTGCAAAATAGTAAGCATGACTTTAAGCATTTAGTTCTCTTACCATGTCAAAGCCAAGTGAGAGCCAAAGGAATTTCCTTTTAACAAAAGGGCCCTATCTCTCATGGGGGTAGAATCAGTCACATACAAGGGAGTCTGGGAAGTTGAGCCTATAAAATGAGAAAATGATCTGATACAATTACAATTCATCTAACAAACAGGAAGAAGGGAGTAGGGCTGTTGGGTAAATCTCTCCCAGAGCGATAATGTGTTATCCTCCTTTATTCATTGGCAGAATCTTTCTTGTTGATGGTGACGTTAGTCTCAGAAAATGAACATAAGAGAGGTGAGAATGATGGGATGCTGCCAATGTCTCTGAGGGACCATAGACCTCGGGATATGACGATAAGGGAACCTATGGACAGGCAAGATAGGGAATGTGGAAAACAAGACTAGAGGTTGAATTATAGAGACAGTAGAAACTAGAGTATTTTTTATATCCCTTCTAGTTTTAACACTGTGGTTCAACAAAGTGGAGGGACACCAAGTATTCTTTTTCTACTTTCCCATTTTGCCAGTGCCTTGTTGTTGATGTTGAATTTGTAACTTATATAGTTATTTAGAAGTAATTACAGAGGGGCCTTTTAATTTCATGGCTACAGTCACCAGGTATGGTTTTTCCAGTAGTCATGTGTGGATGTGAGAGTTGGACCATAAAGAAAGCTGAGCACCAAAGAACTGATGCTTTTGAACTGTAGTGTTGGAGAAGACTCTTGAGAGTCCTCTGGACTGCAAGGAGATCCAACCAGTCCATCCTAAAGAAAATCAGTCCTGAATATCATTGGAAGAATTGATGTTGAAGCTGAAACTCCAATACTTTTGCCACCTGATGGGAAGAAATGACTCCTTGGAAAAGACCTGGATGCTGGGAAAGATTGAAGGGAGGAGAAGGGGATGACAGAGGATGAGATGGTTGAATGCATCACCAACTCAATGGATATGAGTTTGAGCAAGCTCCAGGAGTTGGTGATGGACAGGGAAGCCTGGCATGCTGCAGTCCATGAGGTCACAAAGAGTCAGACATGACTGAGTGACTGAGCTGAACTGATAGAGGGGCCTGCTTCACAGCTTATTTTTGGACCCTGTTTTCAGGAGCTGGGAGAATATATTCTTAGAAGAGTGCATTCTGTGTATTTTATTGATGAATCTTGAGACCCAAGAAAACTAGAAAGTATAATTTCAGACTTTCTTTACTTAAAACATTCAGGGCTTCAAGTTTCATGTGGCTATGGACTCCACATTCCACCCAGATGCTGTGCTCTGAAGACCCTCCCTTGAGACAGGAAGCTGATCTAACTTTAGGGTGCTCATCCCCTTTGACTAATTTCTGTTTAGGGCAACGAACTTATGCAGAGAAGTGTATACCAAGGTCGGGTCATCTCACTTCTTTGTTTCTTTATCTGTTCAGTGGGAAATCTTGCTGTGATTACCTCAAGGGGTTAGTGTGAGAAGAAAATGAGATGATGTATGAGACAGTTCCTTTGAATGGCTGTATGGATGGCATAATGATCAGATTGCTGCTGATGATTTAGAGTGTCTGCAGAACTGTACAGTGATGGGTTTGAAGTACCACTGTCTATTAGTGTAACTTCAGTGTCAGCTCTATTTTGGTTCACTCTTAGCTCTCATTTTTTGTTTTCAATTTTATCTCCAATGCTTCCCCTCTGTTTTCAGGTGTTTTGGCCACTGGAAAAAGCTATGTGGACAATTTGACTTATTTCTAATTTTTTTCATAAGAACATTTAAATCTATTTATATTAGCAATTTTGTATACAGTCATGGGATGGAATCAGTGATACCATCTAATGCAAAAGCATTGTGAGGAAGCTTAAATAATAGCAAAATAAAAGAAAACCATGATATTAACATGAAAGAGTTATATTCTAGGAATGAGTGAAGCAGGTCTGCAGATATTTAAATGCTGTCCTCAGGAGATTCATTGGAGCACTGAACACAGCACTAGGCCAGGAATCACCAGGTATAGGAAGAGTGCAGGCTTCAGAAGTGATATTCTGTTTGTGACTTAGCAAGTCACAGGGTCTCCATGAGCCTCAGCTTCCTCACATGAATGGTGGGGGAAGAATAGAATGCATTATAAACCAGATGATCTCTAAGACCTCATTCTTCCAAACTAAAGATTCATTATCTCCCCACTGTCTTCATCTTTATGATTGTGACCCTAGTCTGAATCATTTGTGGAGCATATTAAACTTTTAGGGTATTTAAAATCAACTGTTTAACCTCTTCTAGGAAGGATTCATAGTCATGGAGACTACAACAAAATCTGGGCCTTGAACCATAGACTTCTGATATCAAATTTATTGTACCTTCCATTGCACAAGACTTGGAATCTTTTTCAAACGAAAGATTGCTGTAAACCTGAATGCTTTTGTCTTATAGAACATATGTAAAGTTTAAAAATTGCCCTCTAGTAAAGCTAGTAGAGAAATGGAAAGGAAATCACCATATGTGTAATGGTATGTGTGAATATGTGCATTGGAAAGGTCATTTGAAAGGGCATGCCAAATGTTCAATAATATGAGAAAAATCAAGCAAATTGCAGCACATCTCCTTAATAGAATATTATGCAAATTTTAAAGATGATGTTTATAAAGTTTATTTAGCAAAATGGAAAATGCTTATTCTATAATATTAATCGAAAAAAATGACATGAAATTTTATAAAAACTTTAATTACAGCCAAGTTAAGTATATATCAGAAATGTTGCAAAGAAGTATATCAACATTACAATGGTGTGATGGGATTATGGATAATTTTTTCTTCCTTTTTTCAGCATAGTTTTATTATATTTATCATAAATTTTTTTGGGAAATGTTTACAGATTTCTTTTTTAAAAGGAAAGGCAATACTAGTAAGCAGGTAGGTATTTCAGTCAGAGTTCCAGCAGAAGACAAATGGCATACTGAGGTTAGGAGGAAGTTTTCATGAAGGAACTATATTCAGAGTTACGTGAAAGTTAGTGATATGCCCTGGGGCTGGTGACATGGGGACCAAGAATACCACAGAATAGAGTCTTCTGAAGGTGTTGCCATGAAAGAAGCTGTGATATTTAGTTGAGGAATGAAATCAATATAGAGAGATGACATCACAGAGAGGAACTAAGG
Organism: Cervus canadensis; assembly: GCF_019320065.1. Taxonomy (NCBI): domain Eukaryota; kingdom Metazoa; phylum Chordata; class Mammalia; order Artiodactyla; family Cervidae; genus Cervus; species Cervus canadensis. The sequence continues at coordinate 28,470,230 of NC_057400.1, read as the reverse complement.
GAGTGCCAACCTCTCTCTCTTTCCTCTCTCCAATATCCTGCCAGCGGTCCTCAATAGCCAAGCCCACCTAAAAGCTGGAGGTCATGGGAACCCCTTGATGGAGACCATGCAGATCTCCCAGGGCAGAGAGTTGTGTGGAAAAAGGTAGAGACTGTCCCAAGACAGGTAAATCCAGTATAGGAGGACACAGAGGACTGCCTTGCCTGCTAGATTGTCACAGAGTTGACCTCAAAGCCTGGATCTTAACCTTGTTCTCCAAAAAGAGATGACCATAAGGGTCTTCTGGCTCTTTGGACTGATGACCCATAGTCTGATCTATTTACAGACCATTTCTAGGACTTCTGATATATATTCTCAGGAACTGGACACACACAGTGTCATGGCTTTGTTTCTTTAGTAGGATGTGACAGTAATCAGATAGAAATAAAGATGTGGTGAAAGATCAGGACTGAAGAATCACTGACATGTTGAGAGGTGATTGATGCTATGGAAGGGGATGAGATAATTCAGACAGAGTAAAAATGAGCTAAGAATAGAACAGATCCCTTTGGATTACCAACTTTTCAGGGACTAGTAGTGGAGAAAGATGACAACAAAAGACACTAAGTACCACTAAGAAACATTAAAATAATAGTTAACATTGACCAAGTACTTATTCTGCACCTAGTCATTTATATGCATTATTTCATCAGATCATCACTGTATTCTTTGTACATTATGTGTCATTATTATTGCTGTTTTACAGATGTAGAAACTGAAACTGGATGATCCAGCTTGTGTAAAGCTTGTGTAAAGCTAGTTGATGGACTGACTGAGGGTACGAATCAAGTTGGTCTAGATTCTAGAAACTACTTCACAGAAAGCAGGAAAAGAAGCAGGGATGGCATATTGTAAGAATCCAGGGGAGAAAGAAGCTTTGGGGCAGGGGCAGGAGCATGTTAGATGTTAGATGGTCAGCAGTTTTAAATATGTCAGAGGTCAGGTAGGATGATGGCTAAAGAGAAGTTATCTTAATATGATGATCTCTCAGTCTGTTTTTAAACAGCTAATGCACTGTAACTAGGTCTAACACACATTTTTGGTGTGTTTGCTTTTTGTTTGTTTTTATCCTGAGCCTAGAGTTTAAGCTCCACAGATGCTACATTAAAATTTTATTATTTTTATTTTGAGTACAGTCTCAATTTTCTGTCATAAGCTTTTTTTTTTTTTTTTTTTTGGGGGGGGTCCAGCTTCCTTTGGAGATTTTTGCCTTGAAACGTTTGTTGCTGATAAAGCTTGATAAGTTAAATGTTGGCTTTGTGAATGTGTCTATTATTTAAGGTTATAGATATGATTTTGGTGTTTTTGAGGGAATGAGACCCAAGCTTCTGAGAATCATTCCATTCACATATGTAGACAGAAAACAGCATGTGTATTAACAAACGGGTTGGAATAGGAGTTATATCTCATACTCTGAAACATTTGACTCGGGAGCCATCAGGCATTAAGCTGTTGCCACATTAGAGTGCAATAAAAAGGCAAATTTGGGAAATTCCTGAAAAGATGATTTCTCCTATAATCTGATGATGGTACAGTAAATTCTTAGTTTCAGAGTATAGATGCCATTTCAAGTTAAGTATATGCAATTTAAATTAAAGATGCTCAGATGTTAGCTGGCTGCCACAGCATATTGGCAACAGCATGTGTTTGAACTAGAGCAGATAATTCAAATGGCTCGTTATCCACTTACATTCTAATCATCTTTGAGGTGGCTTCTCTCTGGGCAAACTCAGCATGCTCTCAGGGGAGGTTTTATAGCTTCTGAACTTGTAGAAAGGGAAAAGGAGTTGTTCTGGCTGCTGTGACTCAGCCAGTCCCACCTAGTTTCTGGATTACTTCAGTTCTCCCTCTTTACTAAGAAAACCTAACTCTTCTTTGGGCTTTAATCCTCCTGTTAACATAAAGCGGCTCCTAAGCTTGTTTCAGGCTGGGCATTTCAATTATTAGTGTGTGTGTGCGTCTGCTCAGTTGCTCAGTCATGTCTGACTCTTTCAGATCCTATGGACTGTAGCCTACCAGGCTCCTCTGTCCATGGGATTTCCCAGGCAAGATTATTGGAGAGGGCTGCCATTTCCTCCTTCAGGGGATCTTCCTGACCCAGGGATCAAACTTGTATCTCTCGTGTCTCCTGAATTGGCAGGCAGATTCTTTACTAGTACACAACTTAGGAAGCCCCTTCAATTACTAGTGCTGCATAACAAATCACCCCAGAACTTAATGACCTAAGGATAGCAATCGGTTTATTATTGTTTTTCATGGTTCTGAGGGTTCACTGGGCTCAGGGAGCTGGTTCTCTCTTGAGTGTCTTCTGGTCTGGAGTTGGATGGTGGCTGGAGCTGGAAGCATCTCTAAGACTTCCTCACGTACATGTTTGGCCTTGATGCTGGCTGCCAGCTGGGACCTCATCTGGACTGTTGGCTGAAACACCTGTCTGTGGTATCTCCATGTGACTCCTTGGCTAACAGCCTAGTTCCAAGTGTAAGTGTCCCAGGGGGATCAGACAGAAGTTGTATGACCTTATTTGACCTAGCCTGGGAAGTCACATCGTAGTCTCATACCTGCCCAGATTTAAGGGAAGGGAACACAGGCTCGCCTTTTGATGGGAGGAGTGTCAGTGTCACACTGTAAGAAGAACGTGTGGAACGAGAGATTGTGTTGTGCTATCTTGGGAAATACAATCTGCCTCACTGGGGACTTTTCTATAGACATATCCTTAGGCACATCTGTGAAGTTGCAAAGTCATTTTCCCATTTCCCATTTTAGATCCCTCTTTGCTTTCAGAAATCTTTCCTTTCTTAACTTGCAGGTTCCCCTGAGGAGCCAGGATTCCATGTTGCACTGAACCTATAGCTTGGTTCACCAAAGCTGGCCCATGATAAGACCTTCCTCTAGGCTTCCTCTCACCAAAACGTGCCTTTTCTTGACATTCAGGGCCCAGGTTCCTTCTCTGTTCCTTATGAATGGCTGGAATGTGGCTGCTTGTAGGAATCCTCCTATATAACATGTGTGGCCTAGTTTTATGAGAAGAAAAAGGAGATTCTTAGCTAACATGTCCCATTTTAGAGGTATTTTAGTAGTTTGTGCCCAAAGGAGCTCTGAGAGCTCATATTAGGTAGGCCAGCTAGCCTTTTATGGAAAAAGTTGGCCTATGTGGGATGGACACAGGAGCATTGTGGCCTGCATTTACAGTCCAATAAACTTACATTAGGACTGAGTTCTGTCCCAGACATTGTGCAGGGTGCTGAGAATACATGTATAAATGAGATATGCATTCTGCCCCAGTAGTGCTTAGCATGGGCATCAGTGGTCAGAATCCTACAGTAATTATTACTTTGAGTTAAGCATTAATAGTGTGTGATTAAGTGAAAACCATTATTTTTAAGAGATAACATGCTATATTTTTGGGGATTATTATTAAAGACTTTGCTATAATGATAATACTTTTGGGCTTATCACAAATGATAATTTTTAAAATAATTTTATTTTTTATTTATTCTTGGCTGTGCTAGGTCTTCATTGCTGTGCAGGCTTCTCTGTAGCTGCAGCAAGCAGGGGCTGCTCTCTAGTTACAGTGCGCTAGCTTCTCATTGCAGTGGCTTCTCTTGTCGTGGAACACGGGCTCTAGGGTGTGTAGGCTTCAGTAGCTGTGACACGTGGCTGTGGTAGTTTCCGCCCCCAGGCTCTGGAACATAGGCTCAATAGTTGTGGTGTAGTTGCTCCACAGCATTTGGAATCTTCCCGGATCAGCGATAGAACCTGTGTCTCCTGCATTGGCAGGCGGATATTTTACCACTAAGCTGCCAGGGAAGCCAGATAACATGCTATTTTTATTAGATGACCCTTAGTATGGATTCTATGAAGCAGTAAACATCAAGATCCAGAGGAATTAAATATCAGATGCATGAGCTTTGATAAGAGAAAGGGGAGGTAAGAAAATGTCCTAACTTGGTGAAAGGAAGGAATGAAATGAAATATTGGGAGAAGTCATAGAGAAACTTTTTCTGCCATACAGTTTTTTGGTAACAGATGAGAGACTATAGATGGTGGGGGTTAACCTCATGAACCCTAGGGTCAGAGTGCTGCTTTGCATTCTTGCTTTCTTGCTTACTAATTATATGGTCTTTGGTATGTTACTTTTCTATGCCTCATTTTTATCATTTGCAAAGCAGGGATGGTGATGATGACGGTATTGCTTAGTCGCTAAGTTGTGTCTGACTCTTTTGTGACTGTAGCCAATCAGGCATCTCTGTCTGTGGGATTTCCCAGGCAAGAATACTGGAGTGGGTTGCCATTTCTTTTTCCAGGGGATTGTCCTGACCCAGGGATCAAACCCAGGTTTCCTGCATTGGCAGGCAGATTCTTTACCTCTGAGCCACCAGGGAAGCCCAAAAGTGGGGATACAAATAGCAAATCTACTATAGAGTTGCTATGAACATTAATTAAATGAACTAATACTGGCTATTTACTTTGCCCAAGGCCCAGTACATGGGAGAAACTCTTCCTGATTTGTTAAATAAGCAAGATTGTTTTGTCTCGAATATTTTGTGCTCTATTGTCAAATTCACTAAAGAATTGACTTATTCTCACATTGATGTTAGAGAGTGTTATATTTTTGTAGAATCCCTTCCCTTTTCTTGTCTATTTACAACATGGCTCAATATAACTCTTTATCACCCTGTGGACAAATATTTGGGAAATTTGATTCTTTTGTTTGTAGACTTTTCTTCTTCAAACTTTCTTTAATATGATTGGGAAATTGTGAGGGGTGCAGTAGGCTTTCTGTTCTGCGAACTCATCAATTTAATGTGATTCCATTTGACAGTTTTATATTCTTCTGGTCTTCTCTTCTCTGCCAGGTGAAAATCTCGAACAAATTGTCTACCCAAAGCACTGCTCTGTAAAACAGATGATGTGCCTGGAGTGGATGTATTCTCTTGTCATTTGGATGGTCAAGGTTAGAGAGGACATTGGGAGTTCCTATTTAAAAGAATAATAAAATACAGGAAACTGGAGAAAATATTTATATTATCTTTGTGGATATATCTCAAAATTGTTTAGATCACTTGTGTAGTGCCTTCTTTTGATGTGTAGATAATATTTTTTCCATGAAAACTTAATTCTGGCCTCATCCTTCTGCTTGGAACCTTGGAAAAATGGAAAACCCATTTGCTTCTCATATTACAAAAGACTTACTTCCTGAAAGCCAGACTAGACATGTGATTCTAAGTCTTCTTTGGGCATCTGAATCACTTGTGGGGCTTTAAAAAGTTTCCCAAGTACTCATGATATTCTGAAATTCTGTTTTATTAGAAATGGAGTGAAACCAGAGCTCTTTTTATAAAATTTTTATTTTTAAAATACCTACCTAAATATTCAAAGAACAATTAATCCTTTTTTTATTAATTGTAAAGAACAATTAATCCACATGATATCAACTTAATATCACATCAATACAATAATACAAATACAGGTATCTTTGGTTACATAATTATCATACTTTAGAATCTGCAACCTCTTTGAAAACATGTCTATTAATTTGGATTTATTGCTATTTTCTGACTGGAGTTGATGCATCTGAAGATCTTGGTCCACAGTAATGGAGGTTTATTTCTTTCATCTCTAAGTTATGACTTAGGTTCAAAATGGTAGAAGTACCTCTTCAGTATCATTACAACTTGCAAGTAGACCAAAGAAACTCAGGATTCACAGGAAAATATCCTTACCCCTTAATTAAAAAGAAATCCTTTGGGATCCAACAAAATAAGAAAACAAAACTAACATCCTGGAAAGTATAATGGGAGAATGTTAAATGATGTCTGCCAAAATCTCTCCTTGTATTACTCCAGTTGTGGTGCCAAAGGCCAATTGCAACTTGTTTTGTGGCAGGAGATGTGTCTGATTTAGACAATAGCAAGATTATAGTTGAATACTGAGAGTTTTCACAGTCAAAAAAACAGATCAATCTTTCAAGATATTTGTAAGGCAATCAAATCTTTCTTCCAAAGGTTTAAATTTGTACACTTATACAGTGTTGCCATTGTTTCATTCCTTCTACTTTCTTTCTCTCTTAATTCCCTTGCTTGGTTATTCTTTATCATTGATGACTGATAGGGAAATAGAATGTAGAAAAAGTTTTCGATTCTGGTTATAAAAAATGATGCTGGAGTAGTTGTTTTATCAAACAATATTGTTGTATTGCAAAAGATTCACTTTGGTCTTTTTTCTACTTGTGGGTCCTTCCCAGTACAAAGGAAAATAAACACACTCTTCTTAAATGTTAATCCTTTCATTGAAGATATGTCTGAATAAATGAGAGGATTGCGGCTAATTTATAGTCTTTCTCAGCATCATTTTGTGAGATGAAAATGTTCCCTCTCACAAGAGGATGGAAAGAGAGTGACAAGCCATTTTGCTCCAGATCAGGCCAGCCAAAGTCTTGGTTCCAGGATAAGTTAGTTAGCTGTCTCTGGCATACATGGTCTTCCTCCACGCCTCTGGTCTGGTAATAACTTCTCTCTTAGCATTCTACCCCAGTCTCTATTATCTACTGAGAGAGAACATACCAACTTGCCAAATTTCCCCCATTTTCTGACTACTTCCATTTCTTTCAAGTTCATTTCCAGGATTGAAGTTGGAAAAGGACTAGGAGTTGATTTTATGTTTCTAATCCATATTTAAATAGCTCTTGAGTGATGGTCTGATTTTCCCTCTAAACCACAAAATGAGATTACCCCTTAGCTCCTTTCTCTTTGTCTGCTGGATACAGTTCTAATGAAGTTCTCCAATAAGCAATCAACAAATTTATATTAAATTACCTGTATATAGTGACCTCCTTCAAATGAATTACCTTCATTCTTCTTGATTTCTGTATTTCTCCAACATTCTTGTCTCCTTGAGGATCAGGACTGTGTCTTGTCCATATCTGTATAATGTTTTATATAATAACGTTCAAGAAATATTTATTATAATAAGAACTTCACAAGGTCCCACAAGGTCAGTTGCTTTTCGGAGTTCTGATAATTCTACACTTGCTTCTTGATTTTTTTTTTCCTTTTTTTTTCCCCCCAGTGGGCCTGTGGGGAGGGGTGGTAGTTGTATCATGAAAGAAGTGAGAGGAGTGTTGCCAGGAGATTTCACCCAAAAGTTTCATTGACAGTTTACCTGGAGCAGCCTATTTAAAATTCATCTTGAGAGCAAAGGGTAATTCTATGCCCCCTGCGCAAATATTAGACCCAGATGAGGAAAGGGCTGGTTAAAGTTGTTGCTGGACAGGTAAAACTTAAAGTCATTTGCAAAACAATTTTTTCTTTTCAGCCTACAGCCTGATATAGAAGCCCAGTTAAAGTCATTAGTGTATTACAGACATGTTTTTTTTCAAGCACTTTAAACTGTAATAATGTTCCAGTGGAAAAGGTGGGAATTTGACTCATGGCTCATCAGTTGTCTCATTAGAACATGCACATTGCCATAATCTGCTTTAGCCAAGTGTGTTGTTTGATTTTTTTGTCCCAAATTCCTCTCTTGTCCTGCTGTGTCACTGGTGGGATATAACTACTGTTTGCTGGGTTTTGCTAAGAGGGTAAACAAACCTGCACTACCATACAGATAGGTCGGTAAATAGGGCACGTGAAGCTGTCTCGTGTTGTTGAAGGATTTAAAAGAGGTTAGGAAGACCTGGCTTTTAGTATTGTCACTGCTACTTTACTGATGACTTAATGAGTTCAGTGTTGTTACTCCTCTGTGATTTTCTTTTTTTCCTCTAATCTTTACTTCTTAAAGGAAAAATAATTAGGAAACTTCTTTTTCTCTGAAGATGGGCTGTGTTGCATACACTAGAATCATGCAAGTGGATAGAATTTCTGCCTAGATTTCTTGAATGTAAACTTCTTTTCCTACTGATGCAAAAACTATTGGCCTTTTCTGCTGTGGGCTGTAAGTGAGGAGTGCTTCTTCACTGAAGGAAGAATAATACCTTGAGCTCCTTTGTTTTGCAGAATTCCAGAGGCTACATCATCATAACACATTCTAAAGTTTTCTGACCATCTTCTTCAGGGAGAAAGGCTGAGAGAGAGAGCTGATTCTAGCCTAGGATGTAGATTGAGTTCCTGAGATTTATAATAATCAAAATATTAATGAAGTAGTCGATACAAATGCTGTTTGTGTAGAATGCCTAAGTAACCGGTTGTGTAATATATCAGGAAGAGATCCAGAGATGAGCAGAGGCAGAGCATAATAAATCAGGTCATTTGTTTTGCAATAATGGAATGATAATTGTGATAATTTCAGAAGTCACTATCATCCTGCAGCGTGAAAGAATCTTTTTGCTGGCTTCCCATTGTTTAAATATTCATGTGATGTCTATGAGTGACTTCCTGCTGAGAAAATCTTTGCATACCTCCGGCTGGCACAAGAACTAGAAATTATACTTCTCTTTAAGCCTGGCAGGTTTTGCAGGAGGATGGGTGCTCTCTTGGTTTAGAGGGGAGACTGTTCCTCAAAGAACAATTCTTTCAGGGAAATAAAGGTCCATGTTGTTGAGTTATTTTCCAAATGCTTTCTCCCAGGCAGCAGCTGTGTGAATTTATAGGCACTCACCTCTGCCCTTTTGCACTGGGTGATGAGGCAGAGGCAAAAATAACCATGCTAGTTTATCACAGAGTTATACTATAGAAATATAAACGTAGCTAATGACCCCAGAGAGAAGATCTGCAGTTGTCACCCGTGTGCGCCTTCCTCTCTCCCCCAGCTCCCAACATTTTTTCTTGGTGTGGGTGAATGGGGCTGTTTTAATTGAGTTATCTAAATTTGGCAGGCCATACAACCCACTGTCTCATATCCTAGGACTTAGGTCCACCTGTTGTCATATCCCTCAACCAGTGCAGTAGGAGATAGACAACAAATGCTTTCAAATTCCTTTTCTCTACAAAACCCTAAAAGAATTGCAGCAACCGTTTTGGAATTATTTGGGTGCTGCAGTGAATGGGAATGTGGATTCTGGCAACAGGGGTTATTTTGGAATGAGCAATATTGTGTTACTGCTAATATTGTGTTACTCCTTCGAGCAAATTGTATTTTTAGTATGTATATTAGATTATACATTAAATACTGTGTATTACAGTGTACTAGAGTTTGGTATTCTAGTGGTATTTAAACTTTTGGCTTTAGAAGCGATTCTTAAATGACTGACTGAGGGGAAAATAGAAACAGTAAAGAAGTAATGGCCCTTTTCTAAGAACTCATGTACTATATGTTGACTAAGCTGGTGAATTCTTATCCAGCATTAAGAAAGAATCAGAGTTCTCTTCTTAAGGAGAAAAAACAAACAAAAGAAACAGAAAGAAGCAACTCTTTTGCATAAAGAACAAAGAGCATAAACCCAGAGTGCTACAGAAATTAAAGGTGGAGCTGGGATCTCTTCATCTCTCTGATAGAATTCTGACTGCCAACTGAGTTTCCTTCCTTCAAGAGTTAATGGCCTCTAATGGTGGTTTGATTTGGAGGTGATTATGCATCTAAACTACCTGATTAAGAAATACGTTTCCAAATGTGGCTGATTACCTATTTACATATTGCTAGGGTTTAGGTGAAATCGTGAAGTTTAGTTGGGTGGTGATTTTCTGAGAAACTATGGAATGTGCAAAAGCAAATGCTGTTTTTAGCCTCATGATTAGATTGGACACCAGTTAATGTTTAAATTGATAGTCATTTTTCCACTGAGTTGAAAAGAACCAGTCCTGCATATATTTTTTCAATCAGGATGAAAGCAATGACAGCAATTTGTGAATGAGGTGGAGGCTGGTTGGCTGAGGCTGCAGGAGGGGAGGGCTCTGGTAAAAATCACTAAGACCAAGGCGAAATTTATAGCATTTGTTTAGCACAGATCCGGGGATGGCAGTGGGCCCTGCAGTGAGGTTTATATCCACTTAATTGACTGCCCTCTGGTATTTTGGAACCTAAAGCAAATCACTCTAGGGTGGAATAATCTTAAAGATGATAAGGACACTTAAAATGGCAAATAAATTGAATAACAATGCAGGAATAGAGTAACCTTACATATACAAAGAAGTGTTGCTAGGCAACAAGTGAGGGGGTGTCAAGGTTTCAGATCAAAGAGGGCTGGTTAGAAAATAAAATGACATCCTCTCTTCTAATTAGTCCTTCCCAATCACATGCGTCATGATAATTTTGTGGTTTGGGGCTGTAGCCTAGTTTACAAAGCATGATGCTTTAATCTCTTTCTTAATAGAGCCATTTCACTTTCTGTGTTTTAGACTTGGCCCATCGGCTGCTGTTTCATCCTGGCAGGCTACAGCAAAGCCAGTTAACTACAAGACAGAAGTGTTTGGTAGTGATAGTCAACTCTCCAGATTCATTCTCTAAGCAAATGTTTCCAATTTGTTGAAAGACAAAGACGATGTATTTGCCTATATAGATAGACAGAAAAACAGTTAGCCGTGCAGTTAAAACATTAATTAAGAAGAATTCAGTGGATCAATTCTGTAAATTAATCGGGTTTTCCCCTGCACATAATTTTTAGAGGAAAACATATTTTAATATGGAAATTTAGTAAAAAACAAACACCTAATACTTCTTTGTTATATTCAAAGAGTTACCCAATTTTCTAATGCAGTGAACCTAAGGATCACCTGAGGAATTTTCCTAGACCACACACATTCGTGAATCTTAAATAGGGATAGACATATGTAATTAAAAAAAGGAAATCTTCATCGTGATTTTTACATCTTTACCCCTAATCCTATTGAGAGCAGCTGTCCTATATCTTTGCTATATCTCTATCACCTAAATTGATATGGAATGTTTTGTCTTGAGCCCCAAAAGACCATACATTTTTAAAGAAAGGATTGATTCCCTTTAATAATATGTATTTACTACAATAGGAAAATATTAATTCACCTTATAAAATTCACTGTAAAAAATTTTAAAGACAAAATATGGACAAATTGTTTTATAATAGATCCTAAGATAATGAGGATTGACCAGAGTAAGTTAAATAGCTTCCCTGGTGGCTCAGACGGTAAAGAATCTGTCTGCAATGCCAGAGACCTATGTTTGATTCCTGGGTTGGGAAGATCCCCTGGAGTAAATGAATGGCAACCCACTCCAGTATTCTTGCCTGGAGAATTCCATGGACAGAGGAGCCTAGTGGGTTATAGTCCATGGAGTCGCAAAGAATCAGACCCCACTGGGGGAGGTGTTTTTCCCATCAGAGGACAATCCTTCCTCATTTGGGAGGACTTCCCAGATGGTGCTAATGGTAAAGAACCTGCCTGCCAATGCAGGAGATGCAAGTTTGATCCCTGGGTCTGGAAGATCCCCTGGAGGAGGCCATGGCAACTCACTCCAGTATTCTTGCCTGGAGAAGCCCATGGATGGAAGAGCCTGACAGGCTACAGTTCACAGGGTCGCATAGATCCAGACACAGCTGAAGCGACTTAGCACACTTCTTTTTAAAGTGACCAGAAAAGTGAGTTAGTTAACTTTAAATAGACTACATTTTTGTCTTCTGTTGAATTGAGGGTTTATTATTTGGGGTTGAAAAGAAGCAAAAATAAATATACCAATTCCCAACTATCTTGTTAACTCATGAGCATGCATGTTCACTGTATTTGTCTTAGAATTTTACAACCAGAAAGATTATGATGAAAGTACTGTGTTTTTCAGTGCATATTTTGATAATTTAAAAAAATTGCAATACAGTAAATGAGAATCAGAAACATTTGAAAAATTATTTCTCAATAGGGAAAGACTGAAAAATAATAGGCAATGTTTGCATAGCTGAAGGCCAAGCTCTTTCTTTTCTTTGGTTTATGGGCCTATGCTTATTTTTGATTATTGAAAGTAAATAAAATCATTTTATGTTGATATTGTGTTTATTCCTTTTAACTTCCATTAGTGTATATGCCTGTTTACTAAAGATATTTTGAGTCTTTAAGTTATGATTAAGATGGAGTGGAGATGAATTTTGTGGAGATAGCTGTCCTTTATGACAAATCATTTATAAACCTTTCAACAAAAGTGAAAAAATAAGAAAGGATAAAAAGGGAGTCTTTCAATTCTTTATTGTAAAGGAAAAATAATTTGTTAAGAAATAATGGATGTGAAGTTTATTTTCTACTAGAATTGATTTGACACCAGCCTATCTTAACCTGTAAGTGTGTTCAGTGTAGGGACTTACTGATATGGTTTGATGTAGGTCTGGGAAACTTCCTTTAAAGTGGGGTCCTAGTCAGTTCCTAGAGGAAATCAATTCTGAATATTCATTGGAAGGACTGGTGCTGAAGCTGAAACTCCAATACTTTGGCCACCTGATGCAAGAAACGGACTCATTTGAAAAGACCCTGATGCTGGGAAAGATTGAAGGCGGGAGGAGAAGGGGATGACAGAGGATGAGATGGTTAGATGGCATCACTGACTTGATGGACATGAGTTTGAGTAAGCTCTGGGAGCTGGTGATGGACAGGAAGGCCTGGCATGCTGCAGTCCATTGGGTTGCAAAGAGTTGGACACGACTGAGTGACTGAGCTGATTCAGTTCGGCACCAGCAATCCTTCTGGACATGGAAAGAAATGAACATAATGTTCTGTTCTCTACTCAGATTTATCTTTGTCACTTTCCTTTGACTTTTACAGGCTGTTTCTAATCCAGGTTCTCTGCTGTCCATCCACTTGCGTTGAAGAATGATTGCATTTCTGTTCTTGGGCTTTCCTCTCATATCTGGCAGCACTTCAAGTTTAGAAGTTTTTTTGCCAGATTAAGGACCTACAATTAAATTTCTGTCAAGATGTTTCCAAAACATGGGGGAATGACATGGAGTTTGAAATGGCTAATCTATTCTCTACTTTGTGAAGATACTTCCCTCATATTTAGTTGTTACTGGCTTAGAGAGTAGAGAAAGGCCATAATTTCCAGACTATGCAAGCCACCACCATAAGTTAGTGACTTTATATTAATAGATTATATTTTTGCATTAAAGATGCCAACAGCTGGATAAGGCTTTGTTCAGGAAAGGTGAGGTGATGTTTGCATATGTCTACGTTCTTCTATATTTAATTCCTTTAGCTAAAAATGCTCATCTTAAACATGTTTTAGATCAATCTAGTTATTTCTACAGCTTCCACTTCACAGGATTATTAGGTTTATAAATCTGCTTTGAATTGGCTGGGCTTTATTTGGTGTTAAAAATCACTGAGAGCTTAGCTGCAGGGTATTGGAGATGATAAAAAATCATGACAATAATTTTATTTCTTTCATGTCTATTTCTGACAAGTTTACAGCTGTTATATACTCATAAACATTATTCACTAATAGTAATTTCTGAAAATATCTGTGATGAAGGCAAAAGTATTTTTTCCAACATTTCCTCTTAGACCCAATGTCCTATAAATGTATAGAAAATTCTGTTTAGATGAAACTGCAACTAGTTAACTTCACACCCAGCAGAAGAGCATAAGAACTCTTTGTGAACAGAACGTACTCTTTGAAAAATCTTATTATTTATTTAAGCATTAGGAATTTTTGCAGAATTGTACTATAACCAACAGTATCTGATAGCCTTAAACTAATTATAATCAGTAATAACAACAATGTATGAGTCAGGATAGGCTAAAACGTGCCTAAGAACTCCTTCGGCCTCAGTGTCTTAAAAAAACAAAGTTATCTCTTGCTTACAATACATGTTCTCTATAGGCAGCTGGGGCCTCTGATCCAGGTTTCCTCAGTCTAGACCCAGGCTGATGAAGCCTCCAAAGTCCAGAGATTTGCTGGTCACATTGATGGGAGGATGCTGCTGCTACTGCTTATTTGCTTCAGCCTGTCTGCCTCTGTGCAACCCTATGGACTGAAGCCTGCCAGGCTCTTCTGTCCATGGGATTCTCTAGACAAGAGAACTAGAGTGGCTTGCCATGCCCTCCTCCATGGGATCTTCCCGACCCAGGGATCGAACCGTGTGCCACTGGGGAAGCCCTGGGAGGATGGAAATCTGTAAAAGTGAAAAAAAAAAAAAAAAACCCCTCAGTCAATGGTTTCACCCCAAAGAAATACACATTATTTTTATTCACATTCCATTAATAAAACATCACCATCTCTGCTCCATTTCAAGGGAGCAAGGGAGTGCAATCTCACCCTGGGTCTCACAGGAGATCTGGAATATTGGTGAACAGCCTTAGTATCTATCCGACAAAACAGTGAAAAAGTCAAGACACTGTTTACTATTGCCTCACTGAAGGAACAAGATAGGATACAGAACAGAGGATTATAGTGGATAGAAAAATGAAAACAAAAAGTCTAAAAGTAAAAATAGACTTAATACCAAACACTTTCTCAATCTTTCTTCTTTAAGCAGCAAAATGACCTAATCCCTTTTCCCAGGGTCATCTTCTTTTTCCCTCTTTTCCTTTCTCTTTCTCTATCTTTCCTATTTCTCTCTTTTCTGTTTCCTATCTCCCCCTGCCATATCTTTCTCCTCTCTCTCTCTTTTTTTCCCTCCCTCCCTCTTTCTCTGCTTCACTTTGTCTTATGAATTTGCCTGATCCTCTGCCTTGGGATGGGTCCCTGCTAATGGGCCTCAGCTGAAGATGTAGCTTCAGGAATTTATTCTTGTCCAGGCTATAGCAGTCTGCCTCTGTCCTGGACAGTTATTTCTCAGATACACATCATTGGTCATTGCATGAGAAGACTATATCACAAAATGTGCATTTTAGAGGTATTTGTGAGTAATTCCATCCTTTCACAGAAAGGAGAGTTAGTTCTATTATGACTCAGGGCCTCTTGAAAACACAGCTGGGCTCCTCAGTTCAAGTAACTAAGCTCCTGCTGCTACTGCTGCTAAGTCACTTCAGTCATGCCCGACTCTGTGCGACCCCATAGACGGCAGCCCACCAGGCTCCTCCGTCCATGGGAGTTTCCAGGCAAGAGTACTGGAGTGGGGTGCCATTGCCTTCTCCAGCTAAGCTCCTGCTATATATTAAAGCACATGGAATCCTATTTCATTGTGAATCATTCTACCCCCTTGGTGAAAATCAGATAAAAGATTAATGAAGGGAAAAATGACCTCCCGGAAGATGCTCAGTAGCTAGGGCACCTGCATGCACTCTCACCTCCCTTTTGTTTCCCCTTTCCCTCCCTAGCCATGCCATCTGTGGTGCCTTAGTGAGGAATCATGGAAAAGGGCTGAAGTGGAGGTGAGAGATGCTAGTCTGGTCCTTAATTGTACAGATGAGGACCCTGAGTCTCAGGAAGATTTGTGTCTTTCATAGGGACTGTGCTCTGATGTGCTTACTTGCTCACTCATGTCTGACTCTGCAGTCCTGTGAACTGTAGCCCACCAGGCTCTTCTGTCCATGGGGACTCTCCAGGCAAGAATACTGGAGTGGGTTGCCATGTCCTCCTCCAGGGGATCTTCCCAACCCAGGGATTGAACCCAGGTCTCCCGCATTGTAGGCAGATTCTTTACCATCTGAGCCACCAGGGAAACCTATGAATACTGGAGTGGGTAGCTTATCCCTTAATCTAGGAGATCTTCCTGACCCAGGAATGGAACCAGGATCTCCTGCACGGCAGGTGGATTCTTTACCAGCCAAGCTACCAAGGAAGCCCTGCAGAGGAGCACCAGGCCTCAAACTTAGATCTTGCAGCAATATGTTCAGTGTTTTTGCTTTCTCACTGATATAGCAGACTTCTAGAAACCGGTGTGCAGGTCATCCTAGAAATTTGTGCAAAAGGTGAGTGTCGGAATCAAGACAACCTTCCCAAAGCAAAATGACATATTCTGTGATGTCAGGTCAATGTGGCTGCTTCTTAGGGAGGGCAGGTCACTCTGGGTCTCTTTATTTCCTGTAAAGTTCATAAAATAGAAGTTACCCTCCAATTACCAGGCAAAGTGAGCTCAATGTTGGGGGATCTCAATATTGGAAGATCGATCCTGATAGGTGCCTTAAGGAAGAAATAGTAGCATCCAGCAGACTTATGTTTTTAAATTGGAAAACTGTTTTCCATGTTTATACTTATTAAACAATTCTGCCCTTTCAAAACTTTCTCCTGACACTGGATTGTTTTCTGAAACCATTAGTGGAAAGAAAAGAAGAGATGGTTGAATAGTGAGTTAAAACACTAGCAATTAACTGTTGATCACTTTTTAAAAATAGGACTTAAAGGGCACCTGGGAATAAACTGCCACTAACAGTACAGGTAAAATGTTGATTGTTTCTTTAACGATGAAAGCCAAATCCCATAAGAACGTTTCCTTTCCTCCCTTAATGATTCTTTTTTTTTTTCCTTCTGGGAGATTTTATATTTTTGTGTGAGGAAACAAAGAAACCTCAGTGATAGTACCTCCCTTTTTTGTAAAATGTGGGCAAGCTAATGCCCTGGCAGCAAACGCCATTGCTGTGAAAACTCCACCCTCTTATATCAAAATGCAGATTTCAGAGTATTTAATAGATTAATTCCAGATCAATCAAGGAATCACTTACTCCTCAAGTCTTTATTGAGTCCTTTTTGGCAATTGGAATAGTTTCTGAAATAAGTAAGCCATGGCCTGGGAGCTGGGCACTGTGTCGTGTTACCTAGAGAACATTGTCTTAATGGGGTTTGTCATAACTGCTTTCTGGCTTATAGAATGTCTTCTGTGAAGTCGCTCAGTCGTGTCCGACTCTTTGTGACCCCATGAACTATAAGCCTACCAGGCTCCTCCATCCATAGGATTTTCCAGGCAAGAGTACTGGAGTGGATTGCTATTTCCTTCTCCAGGGGATCTTCCTGACTCAGGGATCGAACCCGGGTCTCCTGCACTGTGGGCAGATGCTTTACTTTTTGGCTTATAGAATGTTTTCTGTAGGCAGTGTATATATAGACTTGATGATGGTACTTGAGCAAATGATGTAACCCCTGCCAAGGAGAGCAGAGGGCGGAATAAAGCCATTCCTGTTTGGTGTGTTGGATGGTACATCAGCCAGATCCCCTGGGGGAAAATCCCATCCACAAGGCAAGGCATCCTAGTTTCCTGGGAGGCCAATGAATACAACAACTGTTGTTCTCCTGACAGGCACAGAAGCAATCTTCCCACCCCCACCCCACCGCCCACTCTCTTGACACCAGTCAGTGATAGCCTGAGTGTTATAATGGATACTCCACAGTGGTTTGAGCCTAGGAGCTGCATTAGTCAGCTGCTTGAGGTAATTAGGAACTGGAAAGTAACTTTCTAAAGGCATCCAACAAGAGAATGCAACATCCATAGGAGGAAATGGTTCTTGGAGATGACAGAAGAGCAGGCTGAAAGGAAGGCTGGGGTTCCTGGGGGAATTGCTGCTGGTGTGTAAAAACAGACACTTGTAGCTTATGTCTAACTGCTTATAGTTGAGTTAGAAGTTGTCAGATGATTTTAACCTCAACACCAGGCTTCAGCTCATTGACAAGAGTTGGAAAAGTTGGGGCTAAAGGCTAGGTTACATTCTGGGGAAGCATTTCTCTGACTCATTCTTTTCCTCAGCCTCTGCTAATTGAGCACCTGAGCTCTCTAGTGTTATGCATTTCTTCAGTATTTGGTTTTTAAATAAGTGCCAACACTCTGAATTCTGAAAAAGTCCCTGAAGGGGCATTGAATATTCTTTTGACGGCAGTATTATTTTTATCCTGACATTCCTGATAAGATTATCTTGAATGGAAGCAAAACAAAAGAAGTTCTGTTTTCCTTGTATGATCTGTAATTAAAAATGCTGGGGTGGTCTATATGTGGCTCAGTAATCATTTTTCATTGCCCTTTAATTGATCCATGCAGTGATTGGGATGGTAATAGGTGAGGAGAATAGTTGCGTAAACCCCTTCCCTAGAGGTGGAGGTGGGGGTCTCTTGCCACAATGAAATGCAGTGGAGGGGTGGGTTCAAGGACTTTGGTGCGCAGGCAATGGACGCGAGGCCTCCATGGAAAGCCTGTTAATATGGCTTCTTCTGACGTAGAACCCTCGTGCTCTTCAGGCCCCTGGCTCCCCTTGAGCCTTGAGCAAAAACTGTTGATGGTAATAAGTGCAGCTCCACTTTATGACATGAATAAATTCCCAGAAGAGATTCTAATTTCCCAGAGCCTAAAATCTCACTGGAGCAGGTACTCCAGAGTTAAGGTGAGGGTCGTGAATTCACTGAGCTGCCTCAACCCAAGTGAAGTTGAAGCTGGCTTGACTCACACTTTTATTCAAATAAAACCACCCTCCTGAAAAAAATAATCAGTTGTAGGTTAGTAGGAGAAACAGTTTAGCGGAGGAATGAGGCCTCAGAAATTAGAGGTTTTCTAGCAATTCCGAAAAGTGCTTGCACCCCAGTTAACAATGATGGAGAGTCAGGTGCTGGGCAAGCAGCCTCCCAGGTGTTCCATTTTGTCCTCACAGTAGCCCCCTGCGAGGCAGGTACTACTATTATTTGCCTTTAGAGCTGAGGACCCTGAGGCTTTGTTGAAGCCATAAGTGATTCGTCTCAGGTTAGTCAACCTGAAAAACCTGAATCAGGTTTTGAACCAAGGTCAGAGGAGCCTGGCAGAAGACAGCCCATGAGGTCACAGAGTCAGACATGACAGAGCGACTGAGCGCACACACACTGTTCTTGTTTTGGTAGTGTCCACTTTGAGACTGCTCCGCACAGGCAATTTTTAGCACAGCAACAAAATGCAAGCCAATGGGATTGAAGTCCCTCTGGCTTGCATAGA
The DNA here is from genome assembly GCF_019320065.1 of Cervus canadensis. Lineage (NCBI taxonomy): Eukaryota > Metazoa > Chordata > Mammalia > Artiodactyla > Cervidae > Cervus > Cervus canadensis. The sequence goes on along the minus strand of NC_057400.1, from coordinate 28,451,479 downwards.
GCAATTAGCTCCTTATATCATCATTGCTGGCCAGCAGGTCCACCTTCCCATCTTCCCTCCCCAGATGGGAATCACCTTGAGAAGGGACTGGATCTCATTTTTCTTGTCTTTATAGCACCTAAATCAGAACCTGGCTGTTGAAATACACTCAGCAAGTCCATATTTGAGGAAACAAATGGGATCCAAATGTCTGAACATAAAGCTTAGGAGGAAAGGGGAAGAGAGAAATGCACATGTCATTCAGAATATCCCCCATTCTGTGTCAATGAAATGACCGATTACAACCATCTGTGAACTAGGTTAGACTGGGCGAATACCAACAGCAGCCCTGGGACCTTGAGGAAGGAGAGGCAAAGGGAGCAATCAATAGGTATCTCTTGTGGCTGCCGCTGTACAGGTCCTCTGTCTTAGACTCCAGGGTAAGATTATAGAGAGCAGCCATCTTGTCATTATCAAAAGCAAAGTGAAATTGGAGCTTAATGACATGAGTGTTCAAAGGGCAGTGGGAGAGGGAACAATGTCATTAGAACAGGTAAGGAGGGGGCCTGTGAAAGGGGCACTTTTAAAAGCTGATGGTGTACTGAGACTAATAGATTTACTGGGCATGGTAAATAGGGTGAGACAAGGTCTATTGTGCAGGGCTCAGCCAACAGTGTCTCACAAAGAATGATGGATTAAGAAGAGAGGGGGAAAGGATGAAATCAGAGACCCAGGGAAACAATGAGGATATGAGAAGCAGTGGTAACGAAGAAGTGCAGCTGAAATGGCAGGCAGAGTTCTTTAGTCAAGTCTGTGAAAAAAGATATTGACTAACAAGTGCGAGAATAATTCATGATGACAATAATCATTGGTGAGATGGGAGTAGAATGTGTCTTTTGGATATAGCTTATCACAGATTAATAGGATTGGAGAATAACTTGTCTATCTCTAGTGCAGGGCTGTATTTACGTATTGCCCCTTTCATCTTACATGTGTGTGGAATCAATCTCTCCACCTACACATACATATATAATATATACATACATATATAATAAATAAATATATATATATATACACACATGTATATATACCAACATACATAGTTTGATGAGAAAAAGTCTCCAGGGAAGATTTTTAGCATGTCCTTCCATAGCATGTTTTTATTCTTGCAAACTGTACTGTGGGGCATTTTGTTCCCAGATATAATCCTGCTGCCTATCATTAGTGGAAAGGAACAGCTGCTAATGACAACCGTGTACTCACCCCTGATAAATGGAGGCTGTTAGTCTCTGCTTTTTCTTCGTTTTTATTTAGTGGCTCTGAGAAGCTCCTGTACTTCACCCTCCATGGCTGTGCCCTCTCAGGCAACAGTTATTCTTGCTGATGCTCAGCAGGATCCATGGGATACACATCTAGCGGCTCTTGGGCAGCTCATCCAGCCCTATTGCTACCTGACTGAGTTGTTTTCCGGGTATCACCAATGTGTGAAAGCTTACTGACAGCTAGTCGGGAGTGGCACTTTTTGTTTGTGTATAGGATGAGACAAGGTGCATTTCAGCAAGGACGTAGATTCTAAAGAGATGTATGAGTTCAGGGGCCATTCCCCCCTGCCCCCCACAGGATTGCAACTGCATCTGAGGTCCCACTAAAAACATTCTGGGGATATCCGTAGAGATTTAACATGAGCAGCTTGAAGGGGCTAGTTGGTAGTCAAGAGAAGTAGAATGTATATGGGAAGGAAGAGTCAGTGACTGGAAAATGGTCAGGTCCTGAAGATTCTCCCAGTTCCTTAGTTCCTCCACTTTCTTTATACAGCCCATTATCAGGATAGGTCGGTTCCACAACCGCAGATTCAACTAACCTTGAATTTCATTTTGCTGTTGTTTGAACCTTGATCGTGGATGTGGGATCCCGACTATACTAAGCCATTTTATGTAAGGGATTTGAGCATTCTCAGGGCATCCTGGCACCAATCCATGGCAGATAAGGAGGGACAACTGTACTAATTTGCTGTTTCTCCTTCTCTCTTTAGTCATATGCCTTTAGGAGGAATCATAGGATCAAGAAAGTTGGACTATCTCTGTTATCTCAGGCTTCTTAGTCTTAACCAAGACTAAGTCTTCTGGGGTTAGGATATCAGTTAAGATGAACTCAGCTTCAGAAGACAGAACTCAAAATGGTTTAAACAATGTGTAAATTAAGTAGCTGGAGCTTCCCTGGTGGCTCAGTGGTAAAGAATCCACCTATCAATACATGAGATACAAGCTCAATCCCTGGGTCGGGAAGATCCCCTGAGGAAGGGAATGGCAACCCACTCCAGTATTCTTGTGTGGGAAATCCTATGGATACAGGAGCCTGGTGGGCTATAGTCCTTGGGGTCACAAAGAGTCAGATATGACTTAGCGACTAAGCAACAACAAATTAAGTAACCCACTAACAGGAAGTCTGGAGGGTTTCTTGTTAGGATACATTCTGGGTTTATTAACTTTAGTGTTTCATCAAAGATGCATGTTCTCTCTATCCTTCTGCTCTGACATTCTTACCATATTGATTTATCTTCTAGATTTCCCTTTATGAGTTCAAGCTAGCCATTGTAGTTGCAAGTGTAACATGCAAATACAAAAAGGGAGATTTCTCCTTGAATGTTTATTTTCAAAAGTGAAAAGCTTTTTCTCCAGGTCCCTTGTTAGACTTCCTATGAAGAATGGGAACATCATCATTAGCTTCAGTCAATCATGATTTCCCACTTGGGGCTGGAAGTGTCCTCACCTCTTTGAAGCCTATGGCCATGGGGCTCCTGAATAAAATCTGGGTTCTCTTAGCAAAGGAAGAGGAGATGGGGAGGGGAAGAATGTGGGGAGTTGGTAATTGCTGTAGAGTAGGCAGCAACAGTAGAGAAGGGCTTGGCAACACATTCCAGTATTCTCTGCTAGAGAATCCCATGGACAGAGGAGCCTGGTGAGCTACAGTCCATAGGGTTGCAAAGAGTTGGACACAACTGAAGCCACTTAGCATGCATGCATGCATGCATGCACACATGCAACAACAGGGTCTTTCACAGGAAATTTGGTCCAAAAGCCAGCCAATTCACTCATATTTCCGTTGAGTGATACATAGTTTCAGTGTCAATATAAGCCACTATTTTTGGTTACAACAGTCCCCCCTTATTCATAGTTTTGCTTTCAGCAGTTTCAGTTATCCACAGTCAACCACAGTCCAAAAATATAACATGAAATATTCTAGAAATAAACAATTCAGAAGTTTTAAAAAGCACTCTGTTCTGATTATCATGATAAAATTTCATGCCATTTCCCTCCTGCCACATCCTGCCCCAGATGTGAATCATCTTTTTGTCTGGAGTATCTCGCCTGTTGGTCACTTAGATCTTGGTTATCAGATCAACTGTCAGAGTATTGCAGTGCTCCTATTCAAGTAACCCTTATTTTACTTAACAATGGTCCCAAAGTACAAAGAGTGGTGATGCTGGCAATCCAGATATGCCAAAGAGAAGTCATAAAGTGCTTCCTTTAAGTGAAAAGGTAAAAGTTTTCAACTTAATAATGAAAGGAAAAAAAAATTGTATGATGAGGTTGCTAAGATTTATAGTAAGAACAAATTTTCTATCCATGATATTGTGAAGGAAAAAGAAATTCTTACTAATTTTGCTGTTGCTCCTATGACTACAAAAGTTATGGCCACAGTAAGTGATTAGTGCTTATTAGTTAAGATGAAAAATGCATTAAATTTGTAGAGTATTTTGACAGGGAGAGACTACATTCACATAGCATTTATTATAGTATCTTGTTATAATTGTTCTATTTTTAGTTATTGTTGTTAATCTTATACTGTGACTAATTTATAAATTAAATTTTATCATAGGTGTGTATGTATAGGAAAAAAGTATATATAGTATATGTAGAGTTTGGTTCTACATGTGGCTTCAGGAATGCATTAGGGATCTGAGAATTTATTTTCTACGGATAAGGGAGGATTACTCTATGGATTACAAGATTGAGATCACAGTTCATTTCGTATTCGTTTGGTAGCCCAGCACCAATTAATTGAGCATTTGACTTTGTTCTCAAAATACATAGGCAATAGAAATTAAATGGCAATTGTGATTCTTCTGGGCTTCCCTGGTGGCTCAGATGGTAAAGAATCTGCCTGCAATACAGATTTTAATTTTCCCCACCCCATGGACTATACAGTCCATGGAATTCTTCAGGCCAGAATACTGGAGTGGGTAGGCTTTCCCTTCTCCAGGGGATCTTCCCAACCCAGGGATGGAACCCAGGTCTCCTGCATTGCAGGTGGATTCTTTACCAGCTGAGCCACAAGGGAAGCCTAATAGTGATTCTTCTATTAATGAGAAGCTAGTACTGAATAACTTTATTCTTATTGATAAAAATGTACCTGTATAACTTAAGAAATAATCATTTTATCAGGGAAGTCTTAAAGGTTATGAAACAATCATTATCAAATACAATAATAATTACTATTAAATGATTACTTATTATGGGCCTACATACATGGAACTACATGTATTATCTCATTTAATTTTCATGTCAATTCTGCAAGATAGATGGTATATCCTCCACATTATTGATGAAGAAACTGAGGCCCAGAAAAACTATGTTGCTCAGAGTCTAAATCCAAGAGAGAAGAGATCACATGACATAAGGATTTAGGGGCATGACATAGATATAGGACCAAATCCTGATTCCATTACATATTGTAACCTTGGCAAAGTTACTAAATTTTCTGTTTCAATTCTCATCTGTAAAATGAGGACAAGAATAATATTCACCTCACAGAGTTATTGTGACATAATATTGGTAAAGCAATTTCACCAGGACTAGTTTTAGGAACTCCATAATTAATACAAATTAATACAACTAAGTGACAGAGCTAGGATTTGGTTAAAGGACTGGCTAGTTGCTTCCTTTCCCTTTTTCCATGCTGCCTCCAGGGACTAGCTGTGCAAACAATGGGCTAAGTGGCCACAGGAAGTTTTGTGTTACTAAACAACCGGAAAAAGTATTCTTCCAAGAAACATATTTTGGGTTAAGGGTGAGAGAAAACATGTAAACATGTTACTACCAGATATGCCTTGATTATTTTTATTTCTTTTCATCTTTCTGTTTAGAATATTATCATTTTGACAAACCAAATAACCCAGAGATACAGTTAGTTATTGTTAAGTAAAAATGAATCACCTATACATCCTGAGCAAGGACTAATCTTTTAGCTAATTGGGACTCATGGGGACAAGTTATCACATTTCCTAGGCATGATATGTTAGCTCTACAATTCATTGTCATATTATTACTGAATCTTTCTTCAACATCTGACTATAGAAATGGATATTTCCTTTTGCTAAATAAATACTATCTTAATATAGGATTTATTCTTTTTCCATTTTGAAAGTTCTTCTTCAGAAGCAATTATGAAAGTTATGCATGCTTATATATATTACATCGTTGGCCCCCATGAGCAGGATCTCTGAGAGTTGACTCCCTTTATCATGTCTATCTTCAGGGCACAGAGAGAAGTTATGGGGGCACAAATTGTTCTATTATTTATTCACAAGACTTCTTTGTAGCTTGGTGTCAGATTTCTGCATCCGTTTTCTTCCCTTGAGAAGGAAGAGAGGTCCCCATCATATGGGGAACAAATGCAGTTAAAAGGAAGCTTTTATGGAGCCCTTATCTGACACTGTCATGTCTGGTCTGAGAAGAAATGAAACTCCTTCCTTCTTGCTCCCACTGTATTCACATCTTTCTTATTCTTGTTTAACTCCCTGAGTTTTTAGATAACATCTCTTAGGTAAGTTCTCATTCCTACCTCCATTTACGAAACTTCTTTTCGTAGTTGTCTACTCTGGTCTGCCTACATCTTTAGCCCCCACAATGCATACTATCTTATTGCAAGGCTCTTCTCTTTGCTCTGCTTCTTTGGGAGTACCTATCATGTTCTTCCTCACTGTTCTCATCTTTGGCTTTCACCTGGCCCTGCTCACGTTTGCCTATGGCATTCTTGGTATCCATCCAAGGATCCCATCCCACATACTTGGCTTTCAACTAAGATTTAACCCATAGGATGAGGTTCAGTTACTCCACTGCATATTATAGTTCACTTTTTCAATGTATCTGCCACATCATAGGTGCTCATGTACTCTGTGTTTTAGAATTCAAATTCCTACTCTTTGTTCTATATTCTTTCTTCCCCTTTCTTATTATAAGAGTAAACCATAAACCCGTCTTAAATAATGAAATGTAAGACTCAAATGTGGAAACAGATGTTAAATTTCTACAAAGGAAGAGCCTCATAGTCCACTGTAAGTTACCACAATGCCCTTCTTGGAACTTCTCTGAATGCCATAATTATTACTGCTTCACTAACTTATTCGGTGCTTTAATTATTCCAGGTGTATGATTATAGAGCCATCTGTGTACATGTTTTGGCTCTAATTTGATTATCAACCCCGAGATAGAGGTCTCTGACATAGTATCCACCTCAATTCCCAGCACATTCCTACACAATAAGTGTTGGTGCTGGTAATGAGTGGAGAGGCCTTTGAAGAGGGAAGATGAGTGAGTCCCTGCAAGAATGGAACCTCTAAGAAAGACCCGTTGAACTCAACCAGGACACCCCTTCATTTTCTCAGTGGATATCTAGAAGATTATGTTTTCTCTTATGGGGTTAGGCTAAGTTACCAGTTTAGTAACTTGTCACGAATCAAGGCCAAGTGAAAGCAGTGAGAATGGTACTGCTTTAGTGCCTACCAGATCTGCTATTAGGATCTAGTTTTCATAACTGGCCTCAGTTCTTAGTTACTTGTTCTTGTTTTTTAGTTGCTGAGTGACCCTAGGGACTGTAGCCCACCAGGCGCCTCTGTCCATAGGATTTCCCAGGCATAATTACTGGAGTGGCTTGCCATTCCTTCTCCAGGCAATCTTTTCAACCCAGGGATCAAAACCACATCTCCTGCAGGTGAATTCTTTACCACTGAGCCATCAGGGAAACCCTCTTAGTTCCTATTGAATTCAATAGGAATTCCCTCTAATCAGGTGCCGATATGGACACCCAGTGGTGCAACTTCAGCAGGGCCTCATGATGGCTGCTTTGGCTTCTGATCACCTTGTTTGAACACTATAGACCAAAGTGAGCTGATTTGGCATCATATTAAGCCAAACTTGAATTTGCTGCCCGTAATTTTGATTTGATGGTATAAAGTAATCATGCAGTAACTGTCTTGACCAACTCAGCCTTTTAATGTTTAAATTCCGTGTTAAATTAAAAAAAAATTCTTAGAAGAGAAAAGAAGAGAGCCTAACACATTTTAAGAAACCACAAGCACCTTGTGAAAAGTCAACTTGTAAAATCCCAGCTGTTGAAGTAGTATATTTAGTAACTCTTCATACCTACAGTAGGTATGAATACAGGGTATGCATGTGTGCACACATATGTTTTGGACTTATTTCAGTAGAAAAAAGTACTCAGGGACAAGTTGATCAAGTTCTGTCTATGTTGCTTTTTCTTTCTGTGATAATCCTGTAGTTGTTGGATATTCTGGGACAACAATTTTACTTTTTTCAAATCTTAGTCTCTCATCTCCAAAATATGAGGATGTGACCATATGCTTCCTAAGGCTCTCTCAAGCTCTCACTTTATGATTAATTGTCAATAATATGGAAGAGTCATGAAGATACATTCTTTCAGAAGATGCTGTCTGGACCAAAAACAATGATGACTAGTAGCTACATTTTAACCTGAGAAGGGTGGATGTTTATTTAATGTTATAAACTGAATGTTTGTGTCCCTGCAGCATGCATACATTGAAACCCTAACCCCTAATATAATAGCATTAGGATGTGGAGGTGATTAAATCATGAGAATGCAGCCCTCACAATGGGACTGGAAGTGGAAGTGTTAGTCACTCAGTCAACTCTTTATTACCCCATGGACTGTAACCCTCCAGGCTTCTCTGTCCATGGAATTGTCCAGGCAAGAATACTAGAATGGGTTGCCGTTCCCCTCCCAGGGATCGAACCTGCATCTCCTGCATTGCAGGGAGATTCTTTACCATCTGAGTCACCAGGGAAGCCTGATGATGGGATTAGTGCCCTTATAAAAGAAACTCCAGAGTACTCCCTCACCCGTTTTGCTATGGGAGAGCACAGCAAGAAGATGACAATCTATGAACAAGAAAACATGCCCTCAGCAGACACTGAATCTGCCATCACCTTGATCTTGGTCTTCCCAGCCTCCAGAACTGTGAAAAATCATTTTCAGTCCTTTATAAGTTACCTAGTCTATTGTATTTTGTTATAATAGTTCAAGAGGACTGAAGCACATAGTCACAGAGATTTTTTTAAATCACTTATTCTTCCTCTGGCTTTACTTTGTGCTCCACAAGTGTACATATTTATTCTCCCAATTCCATTTCTGAATTTCTCTATCTTATTCCTTCATCTATTCATTCATATATCTGTAAATATTTTTGGTTGTAACCTGCAGAAGAGACATTCATCTGCCCAGCCTCAGTTTCCTAGCATGTGAAGTCAGGGATTTGAGGGTAGGTGGAGTTTCAGTTCTTCAGCAGCATTAATGTTCTCCAACTCCATGAAGGCATTTCCTACATAATCCTGTTAGGAGGAAGAGGCCATCCAATCCTTCACCCTCTGTGCATTTTTTCTCCCTACAGGTGCACCATTTTTCTTTTCTTTTTTTTCCTGGTGTTCTCTCAGATGGCAGCAGAGCAAAGAATGAGGTAACTGTTGAGGATTGGCTGCCAAAACCTTATGTGGGAAAACAGAGTTTTCCAGAATTGATATTTCTAGGAATGATTGAAGAAAAAAAAAAAAAAAGATGCAGTTCAACTTGGCAGGGTTAACAACACAGGCAGCAGGCTCCTGGGCTCAGCTGCCAGCATGACCTCAAATAAACCAGCTTTGCCTGACAGGACACCTGACGGGAATGCAGGGTGTGGAGTGGCCCGCAGGCTGCGGGGATGGCATGGAGAAAATGGAAAGCTGAAGAACTGCTGGGCAGTGACGTAGGATGTCTCTAGAGGCTTCCAAGTCAGCACTAGCCAGAGATGACTGCTACAGACTTCAGATGTGAAGAAGTGTGTGGGGCCAGCTCCTGAGTACTAAGGGAATATGGTCAATTGTTAGCTGTTCTTTCTGATTTCTTTCAAATCTCATTTCAAGTCTCTGAGAGGAAGGGCTCTTTCTCCTGGTTTCTCTGGTCTGCACCTTTTCTGCTTGGTGGTTGATCTCTCCTTGCTAAGAGACATCTAATTAGTGAGAACTTGTGTGAAGGCCTGAGAAGTTGAGAGAGACCAGCAGAAACTGGTCTGTAATGGAGACAGTCATCTCTCTGGGGAGTTGTCTTTTAGTATTTTATTACTATTTGTGTGTGTGTGTGAGATGCACTTTCTGATCTCTAGCTGTGACCGTGTTTTATGCAGATGGATTAGGTGGAGAATTGGAATTCAGGAGTTCTGCACCTTTTCTATTTGGTGGTTGATCTCTCCTTGCTAAGAGACATCTAATTGATGAGAACTTGTGTGAAGGCCTGAGAAGTTGAGAGAGACCAGTAAGTAGAGCTGGCAAGAACCTCAGTGACAACCTAACCTGGCTTCTCTCTTTAGACATGAGGGAAACATCCTGCATCTTTGTAGGAGAGTCAGAACCACCAGTCAGGGCTTCTGATTTCCACTTCACTCTTTCTGCCATCTTCATTCCCTCAGTTTAAAAAAGGGCAAATGTGTTGTTCATAAGCGTGTAGCATAAGCAGATGACCTTTGGGGCCAGCAGAGTGAAATAGGATATATGTCAGAGAATTCCCCAAAGTAAGGTTAGAGCCAGATTTAGAAGAAGCTAAATTTTGAAACCTGCTGTAGGGCATAGATATTTGGAGCTGGACTAGGCCTTAACAATTCTGTCATCCATAACCCTACCTTTACAATTAAGGCCTGAAGAGGTGAAGTGATTTTTGTATTCTGTTGAAAAGTAGCTTTATCAATACAATACTGTTACCTCTTTTTCCATTTTGTAATTTGGCTTTCTGACCCCAGTTTTCCTTCCCTTTCCCTCTTTTTGACTGTGACTTGCCAATTGTAAAATTTTTTTAAGGGGGTCCCATCAGTTTTGCTTATATACCATTTTACTGAATTTCTTTTACGTCTCTGTTTTTTTTTTTTTTTTTTAATGCAAATCCATAAATAGTACCTCAGATCTGCTCTCACACACCCTTCCTGGAGAAGGTAAAACAAGTCCTTGCCTGATGCACGTGATGTGCGTGGCTTGCAGCTACAGCATGTTGTCGCTCTGTCATGCAGACATTCCTGTCACGTTGGCCACCCTTCCTGGCTCTCCTGGCAATAGTGCTTTTTCAGACCTTCCACCACTTTGTAATGTTTATTCCCCTAGGTGTATTTGTCTCAACTATTTTTTGATGCCAAATTTCAGTTGGTTTCCTCTCCTTGTTTTCAAGGTCCTTTTGCCTCCAGCTGCTGGAGACAAACACCATTGTAATCACAATAGCAGGACCGATTTAACTGATAATTGACAAAACAGCCTGGAGTAATCATCACCTCTCATTCATGACTTCTCTATTCAAAATTTCCTCCCTAGAAATCATGGATTTGACTAAGGTTTTCTGGTCCAGAAGTCTGTCAATACCTGGATCCTAAGCCAGCATAGAATATGCAGTTATCTAAAGGCATTTCTGGGCCTTCTCACTCTTACCCTTCTGCTTTCCCTGAAACAATGCTTCTCTTCTTAGGCTTCCTCTTCCTCTTCTAGTGGATTGATGCTAAGTGGCCCAGCCCTTCAGGATTTCAGATTCAAAAAGCTCCCCTGGTTTTAGGAACAGCTTTAAAGTCCTTTCTTCAGGCCTGTCTGCAATATCATTTGGGCCATTGAATCTAACAGATAAAAGGAAGGAGTTCATTCTAAGTTTTCGGTGGCTCTCGATTAGTATGGCTGGAGATTAGAATGACCCAGGTAGCCCCATTCTCAGCACAGTTTTCTCGGGTTTATGCACTTGAGGACTGCAAAATCCTCTGCACTTTCCCACTTCCACTCAGTCCTGTGGGATACTGTGTACCTCTCCCACCTATGCCAGCTCTGTGCGGTCTTCTCTTCCATCCACAGCCACCCCTGTAGAACCCTCTAAATTTTTCCACCTATGTCAGGTCTACGGGACTCATCTTTCCCGCCATGGCCAGTCATCAACTCAGGCTCCATCCAGCTGCTTGGAATGACTTTTCAGAATGTAGATTGCCTGAAGTGGCATATGATGATGAATGTGTATTTTTTCATTTATTCTAACTAGTAATTTTTTCCCTCAGGCTGGTTACTTAAAAGTAAATTTTTCATGGCTTTCTCTCTGTTCCAAGCTATAAAAAGACCTAGATCAGATAAAGTAGGCATCAGTCAACACTGTTTCACTCCATGCAAAGGCATTATGAAATCTCTAGGTCCTTCCAATTGTTTTTTTGAAGTTCATTAACAGAGGGCAAAGCATATCAGTAGCAGCTTTGTACTGTGAAATCAGTCAATTTTATCTATCCCCAATCATCTTCAAAACACAAGATATATTCTCAGTAAGGTTCTCTGTTTCCCAAAAGGCTTATTTCAGCAACTTGACTTCCAGGTGGTTTGTTTTCTCTATCTTCAAGGATTTCATTCTGGCCTGAGTATTTAGGACGTTTTGTTGGCGTGGATCTCCTCAACCTGCCCAGAGCCATTTGTCCATTGAAAATATTTTCCTAAAATTTATTACCAAGGGAAACTGAAATACATGAGTGCTTAGTTGCTCAGTTGTCAGTTGTGTCTGACTCTTTGAGACCCCATGGACTGTAGCCAGCCAGGCTCCTCTGTCCATGGGGATTCTCCAGGCAAGAATACTGGAGTGGCTGCCTTGCCCTCCTCCAGGGGATCTTCCTGACCCAGGGATCAAACCCAGGTCTCCTGCATTGCAGGTGGATTCTTTACCATCTGAGCCACCAGGGAAGCCCAATTCCTTCCTAAGCGTCTCCTTAAGTCATATCTAGTTTTACTTAACTGGTGATATTATTTTAACTTCTAGTGTTTCTAAACATTTTTATTTATTGTTGCCTAGAGAGCTCTTCTAACAGATGTTTTTTAAAAAATTTCTAGAAAATAAATTAGGGCCAAAAGTGCATCTGATCTGCTTAAGATCTGATTTTGATAGGACCTGAAATTCTTGCATACGAAAGGAAGATACACATAGAAGAAGAGGATGAGAGAAATTTTGAGACCATTGACTTTCTGTCTGCTTGACGCTGGTACATTAGCCCTTATCAAAGTTAGGAGAGCTAATACAACACAGCCTTTGTACGTATTGGATCAATACCTGGCAAACAGCCTGAAGGTCAGATAAAGTACTTAGGCAGGCAGTTTGCCAGACTAAAGAGATGTCAAGAAAATCAATTAGACTCTAAAGAAAGAGTAGCAAGCTAACTAAAAATCACATCTTGAAAAGCTCTCTGTATTTCAAAGGTGTTTTATATACTTGCACAATATCTTTATCTCGTTCATAAAATTACATTTGATAAGCAATTAAAACTATCCTTGGGTTACCTGAGGTCATCTCACAAATGATTGTAAACACCTGCACTTCCCTAGATTAGAAATAGCTACAAAGGATAGAGATTTAATCAGATTCTTTCACAGGGAATAAGCTTACATAACTTTCGATTAATTTATTCTTTTTCCATATTGATTACTTTATATGCATTTGGAATGCCAAAGATGCCCTTGTTATTTGAGTGGTCATAGACAATATGGACGTTGAGTACTCAAGGATGCCAGGTAATTTACTTAATTATAGCTGTTTCAAGTCAAAAAATAGAAGGGGAAAAGCAGGACTGATTGCTTTGGTAAATTTTTTCATCAGCAAGGAAAAGAAGCCTACTGTTTACTATGTGGAAGGCAGAAATATCCTTGCTATTTGTTTATCAGCAAAATCTTTTTGTTATATATATAGTCCCTTCTCTGTCCCAGGGAACTTGTGGGCACATTTTAGTATAAATAACGTGATGATACTCTATTTATCCTGTGTCATATGATTTTCCTGGTGTTGTTACATAAGACTACTGAGAGTTTGTATTTGTAGTACATATTTCTTGGCTTCAGGAAGTTTTTCTTCAGTCTCGGGGAGAATTAATTTAGGCATTTCAATACCCTGTCAATAGAGATTTATTCATAATGGATAATTGCCAAGGACAAATTTATGAAACTGCTGAGTCCTGGGTGGAGATACCATAATGAACTAAGCGGATATGGTCTCTGCTTTCATGGAACTTACAGTCTAGTGAGGGAAACAGGCAAGGCACGTCACTCTAAAACTGTGTATAATTAAAAAGTAAGATAAATGTGACAAAGCAAAAAATTAGACTAAATGTGAAAAATGTAGTAAGTTCAGTTACAAAGACAGCAAAGAAACAGGTGGTGGTGAGCATTTCAGGGAAAGGGAACAGCCTGCACAAGAGTCTCAGGTTGAGGGACCATTATGGGCCAGATCACACAGATCCTTGTAGGCTGTGTGATCCTTCAATTTATTACAATTAAAAAAATAAAGAGTTTGCCTGCAATGCAGGAGACCTGAGTTTGATCCCTGGTCAGGAAGATGCCCTGAAGAGGGGAATGGCAACCCACTCCAGTATTCTTGCCTGAAGAATTCCATGGACAGAGGAGCCTGGCGGACTTGCAAAGAGTCTGACAGGACTAAAAGACTAACACTTTCACTCTCACCACAGAAGACAACAGTTTCTTTTTTTCCTTTTCTTTTAACATTTATTATCTGTGGTTGGCAGCAGGTTAATTGCAATAACAATAAATAGTGACATTTGTTGTTTTGGATTTAAAGAACTTTAAGATTCATGTCAAAGCAATGATGCTGGAGAGCATGCCATGGGGACAAGATTGAAGTGGTTGGCTGTGCGGGTGTCTGCACAAAAGAATAAGGGAACACGTGTGCATGCCATAGGATTCTGGAGTGGGTTGCCATGACCTCCTTCAGGGGATCTTCCCAACCCAGGGATCAAACCCACATGTTTTACATCTCCTGCAATGGCATAAGGGTTCTTACCACTAGCATCACTTGGGAAGTCCCTGAATACTCTTTGGAAGGACTGATGCTGAAGCTGAAGCTCCAATAGTTTGGCCACCTGATGTGAACAATTGACTCATTGGAAAAGACCCTAATGTTGGGAAAGATTGAAGGCAAAAGAAGAAGAGGGCAACAGAGAATGAGATGGTTGGATGGCATCACTGATTCAATGGATATGAACTTGGGCAAACTCTGGGAGATGTTAAGGGACAGGGAAGCCTGCAATCCATTGGATTGTGACGAGTTGGACATGACTTAGAAACTGAACAACAAAAAGATTCATGCATTTAAAAGGTCTTCCTAGGTCCCTGTCTTACAGATCTTGAACTCTAGTAGGTTGATCTAACAGAACTTGACTTTTCAGATGAGTCTCATTTTTTTACCCTGATCACGGTACAGACCAAGGATCTGCAAAGATCTACCTTTACGATGCAATAGTTGTGCGGCTCAGCACTGAGTCAGTCACATTACTCTCAGAATGGACATAGGGGAAATCACATTTCCCAGGGCTTTGCCTCTATACCAGACACCCTGATGTTTTAAGCTGCAGTCCTGATACAAATTGCCTGCCCATTTGGATGCCTATCAGTTATCCCCTACTTAGTTGTCCACCTGTTCATACCTTGAATTCCAACTAGCACCTTATGCTCCTTTGACCCTGGTTAACTGAATTCAAATCTAGTGTGTTCTTTTGCCTTTGACCAATCACCCTCTCTAGGTTCTGCTTTCCATCCTTATGAACCTGTAGAATCATACATAATAGCATCTTCTGGGATCTGCATGCCTTAGCCCCAGTTACAACAGCCTCAGGTACTAACTCCTTTTCTTGCAAGGGCCAAAGGATCATTGAAAATAAATGCAAAGCTTCCTTTTGTATATATGTCCAATCCAATTACTTATCCTGTTCAGGTAGTTTATCCCGACTTCAATAATATTAACATAATGTTATAAAACATGGGCTTTGTAGCTAGAGGGCCTGGGCTACACCACTTACTGTTGTGTGTAGGCTTTCTCAAGTTATTTAACTACTCTGGTTTCCATATCTGTAGAATGGAGAAATAATTGTTGGGAGAGTTAAATAATACATGTATAACACCTAGAATGTTGCCTGGTAGTTTACAACATCTTCATAAATGTTAGCTAGTAAGTGGTAGAATTAGGATTTAATCCTGGACCAAAGTCCAGAACACATACTTAAGCATGTATTTCCCCCCAACTTCTTAAGACAGGCATCTTCAAACCACCATCTTTGGACCAAATCCAGCCAAGGAGTTAAAAATAGTTTTTATGTTTTTAAAGAGTGGTAAAAACAAACCAACCAGCAAAGAAACAAAGAAAAATATGTGACAGAGAACTTATGTGACTCACAAAGCCTAAAATATTTGTTGTGTCTTTATAGAAAACATTTTTTTGCTGATGCCTGGTTTAATGTCTTGCTCTGCATCTTCCATTTTCTGTGATTGGGGGCAAGCCTCTATTTTCTCATCTGCAAAAGGGAGATTATAAAACCCATGTTGCAAGGTTATATAAGGACTAAAAACAATAGCATACAGGCAAGTACCAGCAAAAAGTTCTAAAGATAATAGATGCCTGCTGAATGTAAGATTCATTCTTTCCTTTCCTTTGTGCATGTTATGTTGACTTCTCTTAAAATACCATTAAAGCTATTTTTAATATTATAAAATTATAATTATATCATTCTAGATAAGCAGCCTACGGAGGGGCTTATGAGTGATGATTTACCAAAGAGAACCAGAATATGTGGAAGGGGCTGGTAATCTGAGGCTGTAGTAATTTAGAAGGGCTCAGTAGTGTCTGTAAATGAGCTGTGAATGGGAGGTGGCCCTCCTAGGAAATGGTGAAAACCAAAACAAAGCATTATTTGCTATCAAGATCAAGTAGACGTTTGGATGAATTTAAAACAATATGTGTTGGCTTATTCTCCCAAGGATGGAGAGCTAGAAATTCTCAAATATTCTTGCACTGGATTTTTTTTTTTCAAGCTTTTTATTTTGTATTGGAGTATAGCTGATTATACCGTGGTGGCTCAGAAGGTAAAGAGTCTTACTTGCAATGAGAGAGACCCAGGTTCCATCCCTGGGTTGGGAAGATCCCCTAGAGAAGGAAATGGCAACTCACTCCAGTGTTTTTGCCTGGAAAATCCATGGATGGAGGAGCCTGGCAGGCTACAGTCCATGGGGTCACAAAGAGTCAGTCAGGACTGAAGCAACTTCATTTCATTTCATTTCACAGCTGATTAACAATGTTGTGAGAGTTTCAGGTGAACAGTGAAGGAACTCAGACATGTATATACATGTATCAATTTTCCCCCAAACTCCCCTCCCATCCAGGCTGCCACATAACATTGAGCAGAGTCCCATGTGCAATAAGGTAGGTCCTTGTTGGTTATCCGTTTTAAATCCAGCAGTGTGTACATGTCCATTCCAAACTCTCTAACTATCCCTCCCCCACATCCTTCCCCTGGAAACCATAATCTGGCTAAATCTGTGAGACTGTTTCTGTTTTATAAGTAAGTTCATTTGTATTATTTTAGATTCTATACACACAAGGGATATCATATGATATTTATCCTTCTCTGTTTGGCTTCACTCAGCCGTGTATATTATTACATTTTCTTTTGTACAAGTATGAAGTGTTCACAAAAGTATGTTTGAATCTTGTAATACTGTACCTGTAATACTTTAAACAGTATCCATTTTTATATTTACATTCAGGCCTATGTGAGGGCAGCTTCTAGATGCTTTCCAGTAGTGAGGGAGCCAAGAATGGTAAAGAATAGATCATTCAAAGACAAAGTGTAATGAGAATATAAAGTTATGTACCATGGGTGAATCACAAACTGGAATCAAGATTGCTGGGAGAAATACCAACAACCTCAGATATGCAGTTGACACCACCCTAATGGCAGAAAGTGAAGAGGAACTAAAGAGCCTCTTGCTGAGGGTGAAAAAGAAGAGTATAAAAAAAAAAAGAGTGAAAAAGCTGGCTTAAAACTCAACATTCAGAAAACTAAAATCATGGCAACTGGTCCCATCACTTCATGGCAAATAGATGGGGAAAAAATAGAAACAGTGGCAGATTTTATTTTCTTGGGCTCCAAAGTCACTGAGGATGGTGACTCTAGCCATGAACTTGTTAGACACTTGCTCTTTGAAAGAAAAGTTATGACAAACCTAGACAGCATATTAAAAAGCAAAGACATCACTTTGCCAACAGAGATTCATATAGTCAAAGCTATGGATTTTCCAATAGTCATGTATGGATGTGAGAGTTGGACCATAAAGAAGGCTGAGTGTGAAGAATTGATGCTTTTGAACTGTGGTGTTGGAGAAGACTCTTGAGAGTCCCTTGGACTGCAAGGAGATCCAACCAGTCAATCCTAAAGGAAATCAATCCTGAATATTCATTAGAAGGACTGATGATGAAGCTGAAGCTCCAATACATTGGCCACCTGATGCAAAGATCAGACTCATTGGAAAACATCCTGGTGCTGGGAAAGATTGAGGGCAAGAGAAAAGGGGGTGACAGAGGGTGAGATGATTCAATGGCATCACTGACTCAATGACATGAGTTTGAGCAAACTCTGGGAGATAGTGGAGGACAGAGAAGCCTAGTGTGCTGCAGTCCATGGGGTTGCAAAGAGCTGGACACGACTGAGTGACTGAACAGCAACAACATTGTTGATAAAATTTCTATGATAATGAATGATTTAAACTTGAACAACATTTATAGATTATAAATGGAATAAGAAGTATTTTTAAATAAAATTCATGTATCATACATAAAGGCCAAAAACTAATTTTTCTGTGAAACAGACCGACTTCATTACTCTTAATTGGCACAGGAGGCAAGCTAAAGACATCAGAGAAAAGTGAGGCCATTGTGAGGGTGATTCCCTAGAGTGCTCTGGATAGAGATGACGATGACTGTATAAGCAGTGCAGGATGTTTAGAGGGCAGGAGAAGAATATGGGAGGGCTGGTTGAAAAGTGCCTTGCTTTCAAGGCTCACAGGTCAGAGCATGTCCTTCAAGAGTGAGAATAGAGTTTTAGCAGAAATGGAACATTATTTATGATCAACAGGAATGGGCTGGAAACTACAGCCAGAATATGGACTAGGGCAGTGTGTAGGGAGACATGGGAACCTCATTTCTAGACGTGAAAGGGATCTAGGTCTATCTGGGCAACGATCTTTAAGTTCATGTTGTTTAAAATGCAGATCCTCACACAGCATTTTTTCTATCCCATAGGTAATATTTCATACTGTCCATTTTAATCTCTCCAAAAATTAGCTATTTAAAATTTCAAGCCTGTAGGGGCTTTGAAAACTTTTTATTAAAGTATAATACATATATAGAAAAGTAAGTCAATTAATTTTCACAAAACAGCTTACATTTGATTAACCAACATTCCTATTAAGAAAGAGGATATTATCAGCATCTTAGATGCCTTCCCCATGTTGCCTTCCTGTTATCATCCCCTTAAAAGTAAC
This sequence comes from Cervus canadensis, assembly GCF_019320065.1. Lineage (NCBI taxonomy): Eukaryota > Metazoa > Chordata > Mammalia > Artiodactyla > Cervidae > Cervus > Cervus canadensis. Next base: position 28,432,841 of record NC_057400.1, on the reverse strand, counting down.
AATTATCCAAACTTCCAATAGAATATGTTAATTTTTCCACCTCTTATTCTTTATATATATAGAATCATATATTATGTATGTGTGTGTGTGAGTTTGTGTGTTTTATTCTCCACTACGCTTGTGAGATCCATCCCTATTGTTGTATGTAGTTGTGGTTATCTATTCCAATGGCTGTAAAGTATTCTTTTGTGTGAATAGAGTTTATTCATTCTACTGTAGTTGGACATTTGGAGATTTTCTGCTTTTGGACATCACAAATTGCACAACTATAAATATTCTGGTGCATGTCTTTGGGTGAACACATGTAGGCATTTCTAAGTTAAGCTTTAGTAAATATTGGTTTTTCTAATATGGTTATGCCAATTTAAATTCCATACTGGTAGGTTTTTGAGGAGAAGGAGTAGATGTTTCTAGGAATCTATCAAAGTTGATCTACTAAAGAAATCACAAGTGCTTGAAATGGATCATCCTATGAGCCAAGGGGAATTCGAGGAATAGGCAGATCAAGATGAAGTTGCCCTTCAAGTACAGAATCAAGTACAGGATAAGCTCCTGCTATTGGTGCACTTTTAACTTTGAGGGGCTTTTCAGAGTGACCTATTGCAGCAATTGGCTTAAATGTTGCATTTGTGGGATGGATGATATTTTAACAGGAGTTGAATGTAGAATTTCAGGGATCATCTACTAAACAATTCTGTGTGCCAGATTGATTGCTTGGATTGTTTCCTTTTCCTATTTGAATACATATTAAATATTAGCTACCTGCTTGTGACAGGAAACTACTATCAGTGAGCCATCTGAATAGATACTCAAGTTACTTCTGATATTGTTGAGTGCTTTCTGCTGTTATTAACTGTAGAATATTTTCTGCAGAAGACGAAAGTGCCCAAAGGTGGAAAAATATGGTGTCTTTTTTTAAAATTGGAAGAAATATTGGCCCTTGAAATTATGAACACATTATTATATTTTTTGTATCCTAGAAACATAACTAGCAAGTCATCAGGTAATTGGTTCCCTGAATTCATAGTATGAGGAAGTTACCAGAATGGCTTGGGATAAACTTATGTCAGATCAGTTTGTTGTCATATTTTGACTGAATACCACATAAAAAGGAAGCAGTTGACATTATCTAGATTTCTGAAATTTTAGATTTCATCCCAGGTGGCATTTCTGTTAATAAACCAGAAACATAGAGACTATTTGAAAAGCAGCATGGTCATTCATGAACTTTGGAGTCATACAGACCTGGATTGGAAATCCAGTTCTGTTACTTATTAGCCAGAAGTGTGTGACCTTTGGATAAGTTACGTACCCTATTAAGTGCTGAGTTTCTTCATCTTTAACTCTGGGCTAACAATACTTGCCACACAGGGTTACTGTGAGAATTAAAGCGGTACGTTTATAAATTTGTGCAGATTCTCAGGCTTTTAGCCTCTCCCTCTTCTGAATTCTTTTGTTTGGAGGTCAGGTGGTGCTACAAAATGCACCCACAGCTTCTAGACCAGTAATCCTCCCTGTGCTCAGTCTCATTTTGTCCTGTCACTGCCTGCCCTTCCTATCACAGCATTTATCGTGGAGGGCTGTCGTTTTCTATTTTCTTATCTCTATCATTGATAGACTGCAATCTATCAGGAAGCAGGAATCATGTTTGTTTTACCCCCTAATCCTTAGCAGAGAGCCTTGCACACAAGTTAAAAGAATTATTGAGCTTTCCCCCAACCTTTCATATCCTTTGATTATTTGAAAGTTAGTAAAGAAAGTCTTCATTTTGGTAGCATTATTGATGTATGAACTTCAGGACAACAGTTCAGTGGACCCTTGAAAACTGAGAAAATGGTCAAGCTAAACAGGATGAGATTAAGGAAAAAAGAAACCAGGCTGACACAAGAAAGGGAATAATTTTGTAGGTACGAAGGAAGTAGAAACATGCCCGAATGTGAGTCAGCAGCCTAGTGCAGTTATTAAAAGTGTGAACATGATCCTAGGATGTATTAATAGATGTATGACATGCAGAAACCATGGAGTAATCTGCCTATTTTGACTTGGCATTTCCTGGGCACTTATTGAAGAGTTGTGTATTTTTTGGTGCTCCATATTTATTAGAAGTTGCAGAGAAATTGGGAAGGACGTGGCAGGTGGACAAAAAATGGTCAAAGGCATCAAACGTAGCTTCTGTGAAGGAAGTTTAAACCTATTGTGATATTTTGCTCTATAGAGGAGTAAATGAGTAAATATAGAGTGTATTGTATTTTTCAGGATATTATGTAAATACATGATGAATATAAGATAATGTTGTTAACTCACAAAACTGGAAATATTCATGGCAGAGAATGTAGTGCATCTTCCTTCCTGTGGGAAGCTGAATGCCTAAACCTTTCAAAATAGACAATTTTCAGTCCATCCTGGAAGTTTTCATAACCTTGCTCCATAGTCATCTATTGGTTTACCATTCACAAAGTCAACAGATCCTTTTTCCTAAGCCCAATATCTTTTTCTTTGATTTTGATAGTATTCTCTGTTTGTTTTTTTTAAATAACTTCATTAATTTATTTAGGCTATGCTGCCTCTTCATTGTTGTGCGCGGAGAGTGGATGGGCTTCAGTAGTTGTGGTGACGAGCTTAGTTGCCCCATGGCATGTAGAATCCAGGGTTCCTTCCCAGACCAGGGTTCGAATCTGTGTCCCCTGCATTGGCAGGTGGATTCTTAACCACTAGACTACCAGGGAAGTCTCATACTCTCTGCTTTTGATCCATCACTGACAGGGAGAGTTTGGGTTCCTTTTATGTTAACATCTTAATATATCTGAAATTATTAGTTAGCCCTTGCTGTGATTTTGGCATCTCTTCCCTAGCCTAAAATTCTCTGACTTTCCCTTCTGCTTAGTATTCTTTGTAATTCTTCTCTGAACCTTCTCCTTGATATCAATGTTCCTTAAGAGTGACCCTGATGACTTAAACTGGACATCATGATCTAAAGGCTTTTGACCTGCTAAAACAAACAAATAAAGAAAAACCTTCTCACCTTCATTATTACTTCTCATTTTTTTCCCTTTAAAAAGAGGTTTCCAACTATTTTTTTCTTATTATATTGATTTTTACCACCAGGTTTTTATTCCTTAAGAAATTATCTATCATTTTTACGTTTATTTTTTTTCTATTTTCGTAGGAATATTTTCATACAGTAAAGGTAAGTCTGAATCTTACTCTGCCCATCACAGTATCAGCACACATTTTGTGAACATGGCACTGGATCCCTGGTTTAGTTCTAACTCAGACAACTTGCTAGGACAAACCCTAGGACTGATTCTTATGGAGCTTCCTGGAGACAGCACTCCTGACTGGTACAGAGACAGTGATAACAATTATTTCAGTAGTCTTTAAACCAGGTGTTCCTTTACCTAATAGTGATAAGGTAAATTAGAAAATGAGTGGAAGGATTGAAAACTTTTGTTATCATGTGATAAGTCATCTTTTGTTTATTTCTTGTCTGTGTAGGCCATTAATTTAGGATCTGGCTCAATCTGTTCCTCCCAAGGTTATATGGGATGCAGTTTAATATAATAGTTATTGCCTATAGGATACTTACTATTTTTAGTTTTCCTTTTATCTGCACACTTGAAAAAACATAGGTGAAGATTAGAGATTTTTGGCAATAATGATTTTCAATTTGCTATTAGGCCATTGTAAAAGTGAAAGTATTAGTCATTCAGTATGTCCAACTCTTAGATATCCCATGGACTATATATAGCCTGCTAGGCTCCTCTGTTCATGGAATCTCCAGCAAGAATACTGGAGTGGGTTGCCTTTCTCTTTTCTGGGAGATTTTCCTGACTCGGGGATCAAACCCAGATCTCCCACATTGCAGGCAGATACTTTACTAGCTGAGTCACCTGGGAAGACATTATATGCATATTAAAAAAATTTCCTGGAAATTCATTTAGCATCCATTCACTTAACACATGCTTATTGTTTGCTGTATATGGTAGGTGATTACACTAGAAGTGAATAACATTGAATAACATAGCATGCACAATTTTTTAATTAGTGAAGGGGGAAAACATGGAAAAGAAATTAAAACAAAAAATCTAATAATATCAATTTTTGGTTGTTGTTGTTTAGTCACTCAGTCGTGTCCAACTTTTGCAACCCCATGGACCGCAGCATGCTAGGCTTCCCTGTCCTTTACCATCTCCCGGAGCTTGCTCAAACTCATGTCCATTGAATCGGTGATGCCATCCAACATCTCATCCTCTGTCGTCCCCTTCTCCTCCTGCCTTCAATCTTTCTTAGCATTAGGTTCTTTTCTAATGAGTCATTTCTTTGCATCAGGAGGCCAAAGTATTGGAGCTTCAGCTTCAGCGTCAATCCTTCCAATGAATATTCAGGACTGATTTCCTTTAGGATTGACTGCTTTGATCTCCTTGCTGTACAGGGGACTCTCAAGAGTCTTCCCTAGCACCACAGTTCAAAAGCATCAATTCTTCGATGCTCAGCCTTTTTTATTGTCCAGTTCTCACATCCGTACATGAGTACTGGAAAAACCATAGCTTTGACTATAGGGACCTTTGTAGGCAAAATGATGTCTCTGCTTTTTAATAACTCTCTCTAGTTTTGTCATTGATTTTCTTCCAAGGAGCAAACGTCTTTTAATTTCATGGCTGCAGTCACCATGCACAGCAATTTTGGAGCCCAAAAAAATAAAGTCTCTCACTGTTTCCATTGTTTCCCCATCTATTTGCCATGGCGTAATAAGACCAGATACCATGATCTTAGTTTTTTGAATGCTGAGTTTTAAGCCAGCTTTTTCACTCTTCTTTTTTACTTTCATCAAGAGGCTCTTTAGTTCCTCTTCACTTTCTGCCATTAGGGTGGTGTCATCTGCATATCTGAGGTTATTGATATATCCCCCAGCAATCTTGATTCCAGTTTGTGCTTCATCTAACCCAGCATTTTGCTTGCTATACTCTGCACATAATTTAAATAAGCAGGGTGACAATATGCAGCCCTGATGTACTCCTTTCCCCATTGGGAACCAGTCCGTTGTTCCATGTCCAGTTCTAACTGTTGCTTCTTGACCTGCATACAGATTTCTCAGGAGGCAGGTAAGGTGGTCTGGTATTTCCATCTCTTAAAGATTTTTCCACAGTTTGTTGTGATCCACACAGTCAAAAGCTTTAGTGTAGTCAATGAAGCAGAGATAGATTGTTTTCTGGAATGCTCTAGCTTTTTCTATGATTCAACAGATGTTGACAATTTGATCTGTGGTTCTTCTGCCTTTTCTAAATTCAACTTGCACATCTGGAAGTTCTCAGTTCACATACTCTTTAAGCCTAGCTTGAAGTATTTTGAGTATTACTTTGCTAGCATGTGAAATGAGTACATTTGTGTCCTTCATTGGGATTGGGATAAAAACTGACCTTTTCCAGTCCTGTGGCCATTGCTGAGTTTTTCAAATTTGCTGGCATATTGAGTGCAGCACTTTCACAGCATCATCTTTTAGGATTTGAAATAGCTTAGCTGGAGTTCCACCACCTCCACTAGCTTTGTTCGTAGTGATACTTCCTAAGGCTCACTTGACATCACACTCCAGGATGTCTGGCTCTAATGTTATCAAGAGTAATACTAATTCAGTAAAAGTAACTAGGGCATGGAAGAAGGGCAGCTACCTATGCTACAATGTGAGAATGGAGGTTTCACAGAGAAGGTAGTGTTTAAGATCTATTTGGTAACATACTTAGAGGGAGACACAGAGGAGTGGGAAAAGAATGTTTCATGCAGAACGAATAAAAGTATCAAATATATGGAGAATTAAACCCATTATAGCATTTGGGAAGGCTGTAAGAAGTTAGTTGTGGCTGGAGTTATGTTTCAGTAGACTGCTTTGGAAAATGAGGCAGGGACTAGATCATAAAGCTACAGCCTTACATACCATACCTAGGATCTTTTCCTTTGGGGCAGTAAAAAAAGCTCCTGCATAGGTTTTATTTACAGTTCTCAAGATATGGAAGCAATCAAAGTATCCATCAACAGATGAATGGATAAAGAAGATGTGGTATAGACATACAATGGAAAACTACTCAGGTATAAAAAAAAGAACATTTTGCCATTTGAAGCAACATGGATGGACTTCAAGGGCATCATGCTAAGTGAAATAAGACAGATGGAGAAAGACAAATATTATGTGCTATCACATATATGTGGAATCTGAAAACTACAACAAACTAGTGAATTTAATAAAAAGCAGACTCATAGATGTGGAGAACAAGCTAGTTGTTACAATTTAAAAATTTTGTTAAAATAATTAAAAATATAATGAATAGAAGATTTTCAGAAATTGAAAAAAATTTTTTAAAAAAAGCACTCCTACAGAAATTCCAGACCCTCATTACTTCTCACATGGAGAGAACTAACACCAGTGAGGCTAGAGAAAAGGGCATTTATTTGTGGCATATCATGGAGGCAAAATCAAAGAGACTAAGTGACGGATGGTTGAAAGAGGGAAAAGGAACTGTTCAGGGAACAAGACTGATAGATTGGGAGATTGCGTAATGCTCTTGCCGTTTATTGAGAGAGGAGATTTAATAATATATTCAGTTTGAGGAAAAGAGTGAGGTTAGTTTTAAAAGATTGTAGTATAGATACTCTAAGAACACAGAGGCAGAGCTGCCTAGTGAAAAACATAGGTACACTTAAAGTTTGCAATAGATGGCTCTCTGCCATGGAATGTTGCTTCTACACAGATCCACACTCAAGGGCAACAACTGTTGTAAATAATAGAGAAACCAGGGTTTGGATACTGAAATACTCCTAAGAGGAGCATGACCTTGAAAAACAGTTGTTTGATAAAAAATAGCTCTTGTATGGAGAGCTTCTTCATGTGTTTCTTCAAATTCGTTTTATAGATACCTATGGACGCCTTCCAACAATGCAGCACTGCATGGATGCGTTCTACAAGTCTCATGTTGGCTCTATTCTCTTTCCTGGAATTTTCTTGTCTAGGCTTTCACACCAGGCTGCACTGACTGTACAATGCTCTTTGGATGCTTATATTTTTATTCTTGTTATTTAAAGGGAGAAGAAATAGATACAGGTCTTTTGAAAGCATAGGAAATTCAGAAATTTCTTGACTTGTTTGGAAGGCAAAACATTTGCAATCAGGCACACATGCGCACACACATCTTGTGCCTTCTGTTCTGACAGTGTTCCTTGTCCAGCTCGATCTCATTGCCAGCAGCCTAGGATTCGGCTGATGAGTGAAGTCAAGGACACTGTTTTTCAAGCAAATCTACAACTTGGCTCCCCCAAGTTTTTTTTTTTTTTTTTCCTTTCTATTTTTAATCTTTTACCTACCATACCAGGTTATTGTAAGAATCAAAGGAAATAATGCTGGCAAAAGTGCTTTTTTAAACTATAAAGTGTTATACAAACGTAAGGTAAAGAAACACAGAGAGCTATTCGTTTCCATTTCCACTTTAGAAGTGTACCTGTTTGTAATTTTCTTCGTGCTAAGGATGTTTAGTCATAAGTGGTGCTGTGGGAAGACTTTTGATCATGCATAATTTCTCAGGCACACACTGCTTAAAGATACATTTATCTTTCTCTGACCTAATCCCTTTGTGTATTTCATTTCATTTGAAATTTCTCACAGGCTTGTACTGTTTTCACTAAGTTTTTTCCATAGTACTTTTTACGCACATCCCTACAGACTGTAATAATGTATCAGATAATTCTGAGACAAAAAAGCCCTAAGAATCTACTTCAGGGAGAATTGTTTTCCATGAATATACTCTAGTGCCACTTCTCCAAGAGTGTTTAACTTAGTGTTTATTTACTTTCATGATTTATTTTGTTGGCTCTCTATCAAATTGCCTTGTAAAATCCCAGATCTCTAGATTGTTTCTGTACACACCATGTTATCTCCAGCTGATATTTGTAAGGAAGCTGCCAAATGGCCACAGAGCAGGTGTTTTCAGACTCCCTCCTGAAAATGCCTGGCCAGATGAGGGTCAGGAAAGCTTATCCAGGAGCCACTAAAGCCCAGGAGTTTGGCTGCCTACCTAGAAGGGATGATGGCATGTCCTAGATGATTTTTAGACCTGGTAACTTTGGGAGGTAAACTGAGAGAGAGTCTCAGTTCCTAATAAGTAGCTGTCAAAGTGGTTATACCCGTGGATCCAGCTTAAAAGGTCAGGACAGATTTTAAATATTCTAAAATTAATTCACAATGATAAACAGTTTTTTTCTAACTTACAACTACGCTGTCCTTACACCTCACACTTACATTTTCTTCTCAATTAGATAATGAATGCAGATGCCATCTACACTTGAACCTGACCCCAACTGTCTAAGGAAATATTCACACTCATCTAGAAGAGACATCTTATTAAGCAATAATAAGTCAAAAATAATTACAGTAAGAAAGCAGAGAAATGCACAGGCTTTGCATTTCTGTGAGATAATAAGCATATGAACAAAAATTTCTTTGATTCTTACTTAGTTTTATAGAAAAAAAGAAATATACTGAATATTACAAGGAAAAACAATGTATGCTTTTCCATGCATTTGCAGTGATCAGAAAATGACATGTAATATGTTCATATAGTCATGTGCGTGGGAATTACATTAATTCATTTAAAAAATTTTAAACTCAGCATACTCATTTTTATGCCTCCATTTCAGTGAGTCACAGAAGCATTCCAAGGGACTCAACCCAACAAATGCCGGAATTTGAAAATGAGTTTAGCTTATAAAATTACATGTTAACAAAATAGAAATAGCTCAGAGGGAAAAATAATCAGTGGTGAAAGCACCCTTCAGTATGTTTAGCTTATCAAAATGTTCTTAAATGACTCAAAATGTGGTTCTTATATATGATAAATATTTTCCATACTGCAACTATATGTTGACAAATGAACAACATGTACTGTTGGTGAAGAGGCTGTAAGTGTCAAATACTAATTATCATGATGATGATTTGAACTTGTCAGAACTAACATCTTGAAATCATGACGAGGGTTTGCAGAAGGATGGGAACAGAGCATGTTACAAGTTATTTTTTACTTGGCTATTATTAAACTACTGAGAGTATACAAGTAGTATACATGATAAATGCCCGTGCTGTGTCATCACCTACTACACCTTCATTAAAGAGCATTTTGTATAACACTGCCAGGTTCCTCCGCTCTTCCTCCACACTTGAGAATTTTTACATGAATTTTTCTAGGTTTCTTACCTTTTTTAACTTACAAAGAAATGTGATTTATTATCAGGCAAGAGAATTCGGACCGTCTTTTTTTTTTTCCTACCCACAGGAAACTGATTTAACATTAGAAAACCTCCTCAGATGAATACTTCATGAGTACTCATCAGGACAGAGGATAGATTGAAATATCTTTTCAAGACTACAAAGTAAGTTTGATTAGACTTTCCTTGTGTTTACTCAGAAGAGAATTACTTCCTTTTTTTTTTAGACTCTTTTTTCTTCCATTCAATTGTCTACCCTAACTTACATAATCTCTCTAAAACTTAGATCCTGTCATTTTAGTCTGCAACTCAAAAGCCCATGACTCGTGGCCTTCTTCATGTAATATTTCTGTACAGCTCCCTCTGTGCACTATAGAATCCTCACTCCTCTATCTTGCTGCTTCTCAGATGGCGGCTATGACACTCACAACGCTTTGTGACACTTCTTTGTCTGAATATTCAGATATCTTGTGCCCTGCTGTACATTTCCTGAACACAGAAACAAGAGATGTCATTTCTACATCCCCAGCATTTAGCAGAGAGTCTGGCCTGGAGTAGGTTTTTAACAAACGCGTCTTGATGGTATTAAACAACATCGCTTTCATTACATTCAGGACCCCTTGAAATCTGGCTCACTCTGTTTTCCCAGCCTCATCTCCTTCTCCTGGTACTCAGCTCAGCTTCCAGATGGCAGCCACCCAGGATCATTTGCTGTTCCTTGAATATGCTGAGCACTTCTAAGCATTCAAGTTCTTGCCGTATGCTGGTCTCCATGTCTTTTCTTGCTGAAATCTCATTTATCTGTTTCAGCCTAATTTAAATACTTATGTGTATGTCCAAATGTCTGTAATGTGTGAGAAAACTCTGTCCCTTCCCTAACCCCAGCTAGAATTAATCTTGTCTCCCGTGTGCTATCCTGTAATTTGTTTAATCACAGTTGGCTTGCATTATAGCTAGCTATGTTCATGCTGATTTCTACTACTGGCTGGTGAATTCCTTGAAGATAGGAACTGTATTTTTATATTCGCTCATTTAAAATATGTATTGGGCATTTTCTCTATGCCAGGCATTTTGATAAGTTCTGGGCAGAGTGTGGTAATTTTAATAAACAAAATTCCTGTCCTCAAAGAGTTCACATTCTAGTCAGGGAATAAAGGCAACAAACACATAAACAAATGATACACATATATCTGATGATTAAGAACTCTAATAAGAAATAAAGCAAGAGCAGAGGAATATATACTAATGCCAAAAAAGTTTTTCTGAGGAGGTAAACTATGGTCAGTGATCTGAAGAGAATGAGGGACACCTTGGTGGCAGTGGAGGCAGGATAGGAACTGGTGAGTAGGTTGGGAGGCTGGTGCATCTGTTCAAGCAAGAGATGCTGATGGCCTGAACCAAGGTGGTGGCTGTGGAAGCTGGAGAGGTGGTTGGACATAATGCAAAGGAGGTGCTAACACTTTTGCTGAAGGATTTACTGATAAAAAGAGGGAGATAAAACATGATTGCAAGGATTTTTAGTATGAGTATGTGGCATGATAAAGATACCTGCCACTCGAATAAGACTGCAGGACAGGTGGAAAGGGAAAATTGAACAATCAGTCTTGACTATGATAAAGCTGAGGTGCCTATTGGACATCAAAGTGGAGAAGTTAAGACATCAAGCAGATACGTTTGTAGTTAAGTCCAGAGCACTGGGCCAAAAATAAAATTTTGTGATTTCCCCCCACCCTGTAAACAGATCATATTTAGAACTCTGGAACTGGATAAAACATCTAATTGAGTTAAGTGTAGATTGTGAAGAAATCTAATCACTGCTTTGAATTAAAAAAAAAAAAAAAAGATGAGGGAGGGGAACTCACTAAGGAAACTGAGATGGAGAACCTAGTGAGGGGTGGTGGTTCAGTAAGGATGCCTTGATTCTAGGGGCAAATCCTCTTTTTCTACTTTGGATGGTCTTTATGACTAAGAGAGGGCTTCCCAGGTTGCGCTAGTGGTAAAGAACATGCCTCTCAATGCAGGAGACATATGAGACCCTGGTTTGATTCCTGGGTTGGGAAGATCCCCTGGAGGAGGGCATTGCCACCCACTCCAGTATCCTTGCCTGGAGAATCCAATGGACAGAGGAGCCTGGCAGGCTACAGTCCATGGGGTCGCAAAGAGCTGGACATGACCGAAGGAACTTAGCTCGTACATATGACTATGGAAGCAGTAGAAGAGTGTTTTTGCCATCTGATCCTTAATGTCAGAGTTTTACATGTAGATGTCAGCCTGGAAACGTGGTTCCTTCCCTATCAGATGTGCCCTCCTTAGATCCCTGCTTCATCCTTAAGGCAAGGGAATAATCCTGCTTCTCTCCCTTTGCATATTCAGAGGGGAGATTTTTGTGGTTTATCACCTTTACCAGGTTCCTTTTGATATTTATTTTAATTGATTTCACTTTTATTGGGAATGTATTACAGTTTGGCCAGGGGTCAATTCAGGGTGGTTGGTTTTGGGGCTATCTCAGGACAGTGAGGTTTTTTAGCGCAGGAACTCATATTATCTGCATCATATTACCTAAGTCATGGCAACATCTTTAACAAATCCCTCACTCCCTCAGGATTTTCACATTGGGGTGTGTTGCTGTCAAATATTCAAAACTGCAAATGTTTCTGAGGATATAAATGAAGCCTGACTCATAGTGAACCTGTGAACTCACCCTAGTCACTAGAGCAGATGGAATGTGAACAAAGGTCAAAATGGATTTATCTCAGTAGTATGTCTGCTGACATTGTAATATGTACTTATCTGCCTCTGTTCCCTTGCCACAACAAACTATGAAAATTACCCATGGTAGTTTAAAGTAGCATCTTACTCCATCCCAATGGCATTTCTTAGCTTCAAGGTGGAGGCTGCCATCTTGCTACAATAATGGTAAATTTATATATACATATATCTAGCTTCTAATAGGTCTTCCCAGCTAAATTTGTCATGGAAGTCATTGGAGATGGGCTAAGAAATCATTTTATAAACCTCATGCTGGCAATGTCATAAATGACCTTTAAAAATGGTGGCCTCCATTCTAGAATTTAGAAGGGTCAATAAGCAATTTAAAATTAAAACCAAGTTTATTTTTTACAACTTGTTCATCATGGTAAGTTTTTCTTGCTCTTTGCTATGTGAACTTTCATTAGAATCTGTTAAGCACAATGGGAATAGTATTTTTTAGTGATAACAAATCAAGCTAGAATCAAAATAATTGGGGAATTTTAATTATTAATAATCATGAACAGTAATATAGCACATTTGATTAGTATCATTTATCCATCATTAAAACCTGTAAGGCAGGCAGTTTTATGCTTTGCAGAAAAATAAATGGAGACTTAGAGAAGGTGAATGATATAGCATAGAGTAATTAAAAATATTCAGTAAAAATACAACATTGTAAATCAACTATACTCCAATCAAACTTTTAAAAATAATGCAATCGATTCAGAAGACTAAAAGGTAAAAAAAAGAAAAGTCAGTAGAGCTGAGTCTGAAACTCAGATCTCATTCCAAGGCTGTATTTTCCCCTCTACACTATACTACACTATGATCCAGTGAATAATCAAAGACTGTTTTCCATGTATTTATTACAGGAGAAAACTCTAAAAATGGTTGAAATGTAGGGAATTTTCTAATGAATCTATTTTGCCTTTCATTTAGAAGCTTAACTAAAAAGATCACTAAAAGAGGGCACAATATTATATCTTAGAAATGTAATTCTATAACTCTTTGAAAAAAATATATGTGAAACAGAACAGAATAGGGAATGGTATAAGCTCATTTCACTGAGCTGTCTAATTCTCTGAGGAGATACAGTTTTGTTGTTCCTAGGTCCTTGAGGGAATATGTATCCAAAAACAATTTATGATGTTATATATCAGAGTTTCAAAGTTCAAAGAAAAATTAAGGCAGAATTGAAGAAAACAAAAGAAAGAAGGGAAAAACTCAATAATCTAGAGGCCATGGGGGTATATTAAAGAGGCAGCATATATCCACCAAGTAGCTTTTAGTATTGAAATACGCCCTGAAGTTGACCCCAACAAAGATGATGAAATAGTCAGTGAGTTAACTTCTAGCAAAGTTATAGTTGACCATAAATTTGTCTTGGAAATGATACAGAGAAAATGTCCTCAAATATTTATTTTAGCAGAGGAATTTTAGATGAAGAAGATAACTGGAAGGATAAAATGGATAGCTGCATATTTTAGAGAAAACACGAACAAGAAAAAAGAAAAAGGTCTTTTAAGAAACTTACATCATTGAAGTAGGAATATGTGTGTGTGTGGTATGTGGTGTTGGTGTTGGTGGTGATGATGGTGGAAATCTATTGAACCACATTGGGAACTGTTTCTAGGCCACACTCATTGGGAAGGAGCCTCTGAATTATCAGGCCATTTTTTTCTGCTGCCAACTTCTAGCCTCTCTCTTCCTGTCCACAGTTCATTGGCATTGTAAAATTTTGGTGTACAGCACAGTTTTTACAAAGTCAAGTTCTCCTTTACATACGCATATCAAGTATTTGATAAGAATTGTTCAACCTGAGCACATTTTTCTCATTAAAAATAATAAATGTTAAGATTATTTTTCCATGAATGTGAGATGTTTCATGCTGAAAAGAGATTATTCCTGCTCAATAAGCATTATTATTAATAATAGTGTGCCAGCTGAAGGACAAAGTAGAAATTTTGTAAGGTAGGGACTGTTCTATTTCTCCATCTCTTTTTAAAAATAATGTTTATTATTTCTCATTAGAATATTGAAAAGTATGCAGAATACAGTGCAGAAATTGCCTATGATTTCAGCTTCTGGAGGTAATTACTGTTAATATTTCATTTTTTAAAATATGTGTGTGAGTATATGTGTATATAAACTGAGTCCATCCAACATGCACAGTTTTGCAACCTGCTTTCTCAGCCTACCTAGCAATGCATGCTGTTTTCCAAGCACTCAATGTTATTTGAAAATATTACATACTTATTTTATGTATGGCATATGTATTTATCACTTAACTATGTCTCTACATAGATATGTACATTTATCTATTGTTTGTTTTATACTATAAATAAAGCTATAATAAAAGTTCTTGTGTACAGATCAATCCAGCAAAAACTGGGTATTTTTGTCTAGTTTCTGAATTTCATGGAAATGCTTCTATTGCCTTATTATCTTCAACATTTCTTCAGCTTATTTTTTATAGAATACAAATACATTGATGAATAGCTGTACCACTAATTAAAAGATTTCTATTGTTGGGGACTTCACTCATGGTCCAGTGGCTAGGACTCCAAGCTCCCAATGCAGGGGGCCTGGGTTCAATCCCTGATCAGGAACTAGAGTTCACGTGCCTCAACTAAAACCACGTGCCACAGCTAAGACCCAGCTAAATAAAGAAATAAAGTGCTTACAAAAAAGATAACTTTTGTCAAATAAGTTTGTGAAATGCTGAGCTCAGTGAATGTGTAAAGCTTTCTTTTCTCTAGGACTTCTCTATTTTCAGTATGCAAATATGCCCTTTGAATTACTAAGGGGGAGGTCAGGTATGCAATGGACCACTTTTCCAAAGATCATGGAGCAATTGTTTTGTGGGATTTTGCTTTGGGAAACATTATGATGCTGTGTTTTGATTAAAAATAAATATTCTGTATCATGGTAATTTAGGGTTGGTTGTTCTAGTTTTATTAGTTGGGGTAATACAAGACTATGTTGTAATAACAAATTACCTGAGATCTCTACAGCTTAACACAACAAAAGTTTATCCCTTGTTCATGTCATAGTATGTAATAGGTAAATCTCCTATGTGATTCTTTTCCACAGAGTGTCCCAAGGACCCAGGCTGCTTCCAAATTCTAACACTATCATTTCTGAGATTTCTGCTTTTAGCTATTTAAATGAGATTGAATGTGGAGAACTACTTCTTTTAGCTTCCCTTTTCCATTTTGACTGCGGAAATAGTCATATACATAAATCATTTAGATTCATGGGCACTGGGAAAAGTGAAGGAGCTTATAAACATTTGATGAATAGTAATCATTTCTGCCATACTATTTTTGTTGTTTTCTGGTAAGTAATGGATATTGGACTTTGCTCTATTAGTCAGGGTTCTCCAAAGAAACAGGATGGTCTCATCACTTCACGGCAAATAGATGGGGAAACAGTGGAAACAGTGAAAGACTTTATGTTTGGGGGCTCCAAAATCACTTCAGATGGTGATTGCAGCCATGAAATTAAGACGCTTACTCCTTGGAAGGAAAGTTATGACCAACCTAGACAGCATATTAAAAAGCAGAGACATTACTTTGTCAACAAAGGTCTGTCTAGTCAAGGCTATGGTTTTTCCAGTAGTCATGTATGGATGTGAAAAGTTGGACTATAAAGAAAGCTGAGCGCAGCAGAATTGATGGTTTTGAACCGTGGTGTTGGAGAAGACTCTTGAAAGTCCCTTGGACTGCAAGGAGATCCAACCAGTCCATCCTAAAGGAGATCAGTCCTGGGTGTTCATTGGAAGGACTGATGTTGAAGCTGAAACTCCAATACTTTGGCCACCTGATGCGAAGAGCTGACTCATTGGAAAAGATCCTGATGTTGGGAAAGATTGAGGGCAGGAGGAGAAGGGGACGACAGAGGATGAGATGGTTGGATGGCATCACCGACTCAATGGACATGAGTTTGGGTGAACTCCGGGAGTTGGTGTTGGACAGGGAGGCCTGGAGGCTTCAGCTCATGGGGTTGCAAAGAGTCGGACATGACTGAGCAACTGAACTGAACTGAACTGAATCATTTCTGCCATTCTGTTTTTGTTGTTTTCTAGTAAGTAATGGATATTGGACTTTGCTCTATTAGTCAGCGTTCTCCAGAGAAACAGAACCAATAGGATGTATGTGTGTTTATATATATATATGGGAAGGGAGAAAAGGGAGAAGGATAAGAAGAGGGAGAAAGAGGGAGAGAGAAAGAGAGAGAGAGATTATTATGTTTGGTAGAATTCACCAGTAAATTCTGGACTTTTCTTTGTTAGAGGGTTTTTGGATTACTAATTAAATCTCCTTACTTGTTATTGGTCTGTTCAGACCTATTCATGATTCACTTTGGTGTATTTTATGTTTCTAGGAATTTACCCATTTCTTCTAGGCTGTTCAATTTGTTGGCATGTAAATCATAGTAGTTACTTATGTTCCTTTGCATTTCTGTGGTATCCATTATAATGTTTCCTTTTTCATTTATAATTTTATATTTTTGAATCTTCTGTATTTTCTTCTTGCCTAGGCTAGCTAGAGGTTTGTCAATTTTGTTTACTTTTCCAAAAACCAACTCTTAGTTTTGTTAATCTTTCCTGTTCTCATATTCTCTATTTCATTTATTTTTGCTCTAATCTTTTAATTTTCTTTCTTCTGCTGATTTTGGGCTTATTTTATTATTTTTTAGTTCCTTGAGGTGTAATGTTAGTTTGTTTATATGAGATCTTTCTTGTTTCTTAATATATGCATTTATAACTACAGACTTTCCTCTTAGAACTGCTTCTCCTACATCCTTTAAGTTTTAGCATGTTGTGCTTCCATTTTCATTTGTCTTATGGTATTTTTTGAATTCCCTTTTGATTTCTTCTTTGATCATTGGTTGTTCAGGTGTGTGTTGTCTAACTTCCATGTATTTTTAAATTTTCCTCCCATTAGTTGATTTCTAGTTTCATACTTTTGTGATTGGAAAAGTTACTTGATATAACTTCTGTCTTCTTGAATTTGTTGAAACTTGTTTGGTCCTGATCTATGTGTACTTGAAAAGAATCTGTATTCTGCTGTTGTTGAATAGAGAGTTCTGTGTATATCTGTTACATTTGTTGTGTATAGTGTTGTTCAAATCTGCTGATCGAAAATTGATTTTTGTATTTCTATCCTCTATATTGCAAATTTAATTAACTTACTAGTTTCAGGAAGTTTTTTGTTTGTTTTCTTTCCCTTGTAGATTCCTTGGGATTTTCTATGCAGAAAACCATATCACTGAAAATAGGAAGAGTTTTACTTTTTACTTTCCAATCTATTTGCCTTTCTTGTCCATGGGATTTTTCAGACTTTCTTGTATATATTACATGGGTAGAACATTCTGCCCTATGTTGAATATGAGTGATGAAAATAGACTTGTATTGTTCTAGTTCTTGAGAGGAAAATATTCAGTCTTTTACAATAAATGTAATGTTAGCTATAGGTTGTTTAGTAGGTGATTATCAGGTTGAGGATGTTTTTCTCTATGCATTTTTCTAAGTTTGTATCATGAATCAGAGTTTAATTTTGTCAAATTCTTTTTTCTGCATCAATTGATATAATCATGTGATTTTTCCTCTTTAGCTTCTTAATATGGAGAATTACATTGAAAATCTTTGATTATTAAGCCTACCCTGCATTCCTGGAATAAACTTTATTCATGGAGTATAATCATTTTTATACATTACTTAATTCTATTTGCTAATACTTTGTTAAGAATTCTTATATGCATTCTCATGAGAAATATTGGTGTGTTTTTCTTTATTTGTACTCTTTGTATTGTTTTGATGTTAAAATAATACTCATTAATAAAATGAATTGGGAAGTGTTTGCTCCTTTTTACTTATTTATTGGTTTCTGGAAGAGATTTTGTAGAATTAGTGTTAAATTATTTTTAAACCTTTGGTAGAATTCTCTGAAATAATCTGGGCCTGGAGCTCCCTTTTGGGGTGTTTTAAATTAAAAATAAATTTCTTTCATAGTTATAGGACTATTCAAATTATATAATTCATATTAAGTGAGTTGTGGGAATTTGTGTTTTGTGGTTGCTATGTTAGTTTGGTCCATCTCTTCCAAACTGTCAGATTTTTATGAGTAAATTTGTTTGTAATTTTCTCATTATCTTTTTGCTGTCTGTAGGATCTCTGGTGATATTTTTTACTTAATTCCTGATATTTTGATAATTTGTGCCTTCCCTGTTTTTACCTCATCAGTCTTACTAAAGGTTTGTCTATCTTATTAAAGGTTTGATACTATCAAAGATTCACTTTGTTTAATTGATTTTATCTATTATTTTTTGGTTTTCAATTTTATTGATTTATTATTTCCTTCCTTCTACTTATTTTTATTTATTTTGTCTTTTACTTTCTAGATTTATGAAGCAGTAGCTTAGGTTATAGATTGGAGATCTTTCCTGTTCTCTTTGTTTGTATTTAGTGCTACAAATTTCTCTCAGCACTGTATTAGCTATGTTCTACAGATTTTGACAAGTTATATTTTCATTTTCATTCAGTTCAATGTATTTTTTTTTTATTTTCTTGAGGCTTTCTCTTTCATCCATGAATTATTCAGAAGTGTTATTTAATTTCCAACTATTTGGAGATTTCTGTTATTGATTTCTAGTTTGATTTTTTTGTGGTCAGAGAACACACCTTCCACTATTTCAATTATTTCTTTTATATTTCTTGAGTTTTGTTTTTTTATAGCCCAGGATATGGTCTTTTAAAATGTATATTCCATTGAAATTTGAAAAGAATGTGTGTTCTGTTGTTGATAGATGGATCATTTTATAAATGTTGATTAGGCCTTGTTGGTTTATGGTGCTGAATTCTTCTAGATTTTTCTTGATCTTTTGTCTAGGTGTCTGATCAATTGTTGAGAAAGAGAAGAGGAAGTCTCCCAACTATAACTGTGGATTTATTTCTCTTTTTATTTATATCAGTTTTTGCTTCACATATACAGTTCTCCTATTTGGTACATATACATTTTTTAATTTCTATGTCTTGGTGAATTGACTCCCTGTCATTCTATAATATCTTTCTCTATCTCTGGTAATTTTCTTTGCCCTTAAGTCTATTTTATATAATATTAAATAGACAAATTAAATAGATATTAAATCAGATCATTCCTGATTTCCTTTGATTACTGTTTGCATGGTATATCATTTTCTATCCTTTTACTTTCAAACTGCCAGTATAATTACATTTGATATGAGTGTCTTACAGACAGGGTATAGTTTACTTAACTTTTAAAATTTATTACCAATTGAATAATTGTATTTAGGTTGCATATTGATACATTTAATGGAATATAACTATTAGGGTCTAAATGTACCATTATTTTTCTGCTTGTTCTCTATGTTTTCTTTCTTTATTCTCTTTTCTCTGCCTTCATATAGGTTACTGGAACATGTTTTTGGAATTCTGTTGATTTATTGATAGTGTTTTTTTTTTTTTTTTTTTTTTTTTTTGATAGTGTTTTTAAGTGTATCTTTTTTGTATTGATTTTTTAGTGGTTGCTGCAGGTATCACATTACTTTATATAACATATCTCTGTGTACTGATCTCATTTAACTGGTTCAAGCTATATATAGAAAATTCACCTCCATTTATGTTGTGTTACACTTCCCAATCTATAATGATTATTTTAAGTATTTTCTTTACATACATTTAGAATCATATGAAGCAGTGTTATAACTTTGCTTCAGCCATCAAACACAATTTAGAAAATTCAAGAAAAGAAAAGTATATTGCTTTCACCATATTCTTGTTCATCATGTTCTTTCTGTCTCCTTGATGTTCTAAGGATCCTTTTATCATTTCCTTTTTGTTTATAGAAATTCCTTTAGATATTCTTTTAGGAGAGTTTGCTATAGGCAAATTATCTTAGTTTCCCTACTTATTTTCTCGGATGTACTGTTCTTGGTTGACAGTTGTTTTCTTTCAGCATTTAAACAATATACCACTTTATTACTAGCCTTCCTGCTTGTTGATAAGGAATCCACTGTCACTAGAATGTTTTTCTTTGTGGGTAGCTGTTTTTAAAATTTCACTACTTTTATGACTTACTTCTCTGTTTTCAAAAGCTGGACTGAGTGTCTTAGTGTGAATTTATTTATTTATTATTATTTTTCATTTATTTTTATTAGTTGGAGGCTAATTACTTTACAATATTGTAGTGGGTTTTGTCATACATTGACATGAATCAGCCATGGAGTTACATGTATTCCCCATCCCGATCCCCCCTCCCACCTCCCTCTCCACCTGATTCCTCTGGGTCTTCCCAGTGCACCAGGCCCGAGCACTTGTCTCATGCATCCCACCTGGGCTGGTGATCTGTTTCACTATAGATAATATACATGCTGTTCTCTTGAAACATCCCACCCTCACCTTCTCCCACAGAGTCCAAAAGTCTGTTCTGTACATCTGTGTCTCTTTTTCTGTTTTGCATATAAGGTTATCATTACCATCTTTCTAAATTCCATATATATGTGTTAGTATGCTGTAATGTTCTTTATCTTTCTGGCTTACTTCACTCTGTATAATGGGCTCCAGTTTCATCCATCTCATTAGGACTGATTCAAATAAATTCTTTTTAACGGCTGAGTAATATTCCATGGTGTATATGTACCACAGCTTCCTTATCCATTCATCTGCTGATGGGCATCTAGGTTGCTTCCATGTCCTGGCTATTATAAACAGTGCTGCGATGAACATTGGGGTGCACGTGTCTCTTTCAGATCTGGTGTCCTCAGTGTGTATGCCCAGGAGTGGTATTGCTGGGTCATATGGCAGTTGTGAATTTTTTTAAATATTTATCCTCTTTGGGATTTACTCAGCTTCTTGAATCTCTAGGTTTGTGTTGCTTGCAGAATTTGGAAATTTTTCAGCTACTATTTCTTTGAGGTTGCCAGTTTATTGAGATTGAAATCTGGGATATATGAGGCATAAAATAGACCCATGGAACCCACCACTGTGTTGTTTCTTGGGTCCTGTAGGCTTCTATTCAGTTTGTCTTCTTTCCACCTTTCTTCTGAGGTTTATTTTATATATAATGTTTAGGGTTTTTAAGTGTACTTAGAGGAAGGAGGCAGAAGTATTTCTATTCCATCTTTCCAGAAACCATATATGTTTTTTAATTTTATCTGTTGTATGTTTGTAGCATATAGGTTTACTTGTTCCTTTGCCCTTTGAAATAATTTACTAGTGAAAATAGTTGACCCAATATTTTTAACTTTTTTCAATATTTCGTTATCTATTAATTTTTTCTCCAATTAGAAAAATATTATTTGCTTATTATAGATGATTTGGCAAATATAAAAGGACATATAAAAAATCATCCTGACTGATAGAAAGTACCAATAATCTTTTGTTAACCTCGAATTTATTTTATTTACACTTAATAATAAGGGACATTTTTTATGTTCTTGTAGATGAATCTGTATTTAGCTGGTTTTGTTGCTCACCACTGGTCATTTTAGACCACACTGTTTCCATTCTTGAGCTCTTAACTCAATTAATATTTTAAGCAGCTGATGTGATGACCCAGAGGGATGATATGGGGGTGATGCAAGAGGGAGGGAATGTATGTAAACATGTAGCTTTTTCATGTTGTTGTATAGCAGAAACTAACACAACATTGTAAAGCAATTATACTCCAATTAAAAATAAATTAATTAAAAATATTTTGAGTGAGATACAAACACACACACACACACATTCTCTTAAAAATTGGATATGAGTAATGTTTTTCAGGCTTCCCTGGTGGCTCAGATGGTAGAGAATCTGCTTGCAATGAAGACCTGGGTTTGATCCCTGGGTTTCAAAGATCCCCTGGAGAAGGGAATGGCAATCCACTTCAGTAATCTTGCCTGGAGAATTCCATAGACAGACCATGGGGTCACAAAGAGTCAGATATGACTGAGTGACTAACATTTAATAAATTTTTCAAGCTCATACATATGTAAAATTTTTGTGTGTTTCATTCATTAATGTATTCATCCATGTAACAACAATTTATTGAATATTTACTGTGTACCTAGCATCATACAGTAAAAATCTTTGAGGAGGATATTATAATAATATGAGGATATTATTAATTATGCATTTTAAGTATTCTGGATATTGAATTTGCTTTCAAAATTCTGTATATTTTGTCCCTTTGTCTTTTGCAATTTAATATACAAATGGAAGCGTGAAGCTAACTTAATTTTGTTTCTTTGAGTGTACCATATTTTTTTAGATGTTTATGAGAAATTTCCTTATTTTTGAAATATAAGCATTCCCCAATGGTTTCTCTAGATGTAGATATTGTTTATTTAATATTTTCTAAAACATTATGAATTGTATATAACATGTGTGTATGCTCAAACCTCAGTTCAGTTCAGTTCAGTCACTCAGTCGTGTTCAATTCTTTGTGACCCCATGAACCACAGGATGCCAGGCCTCCTTGTCCATCACCAACTCCCAGAGTTTACCCAAACTCATGTCCATTGAGTTGGTGATACCATTCAACCATCTCATCCTCTGTCGTCCCCTTCTCCTCCCCCCCTCAATCTTTCCCAGCATCAGGGTCTTTTCAAATGAGTCAGTTCTTTGCATCAGGTGGTCAAAGTATTGGAGTTTCAGCTTCAACATCAGTCCTTCCAATGAACACCCAGGACTGATCTCCCTTAGGATGGACTGGTTGGATCTCCTTGCAGTGTAAGGACTCAACCTAGACAGGATATTAAAGAGCAGAGACATTACTTTGCCAAAAAGGTCTGTCTAATCAAAGCTACACCAGGTTTTTCCAGTAGTCATGTATGGATGTGAGAGTTGGACTATAAACAAAGCTGAGTGCCAAAGAATTGAAGCTTTTGAACTGTGGTGTTGGAGAAGACTCTTGAGAGTCCCTTGACTGCAAGGAGATTCAACCAGTCAATCCTAAAGGAATTCAGTCCTGAATATTCATTAGAAAGACTAATGCTGAAGCTGAAGCTCCAATACTTTGGCCACCTGATGTGAAGAACTGACTCCTTGGAAAAGACCCTGATGCTGGGAAAGCTTAAGGGCAGGAGGAGAAGGGGATGACAGAGGATGAGATGGTTGAATGGCATCACTGACTCGATAGGCAGGAGTTTGAGCAAGCTCTTGGAGTTGGTGATGGACAGGGAAGCCTGTAGTGCTGTAGTCCTTGGGGTTGCAAAGAGTGGGCTAGGACTGAGTGACTGAACTGAACTGAACTGTGTGTATGCTCAGTTGCTTAAGTCTTGTCCAAATATTTGTGACCCCATGGACTGTAGCCCACCAAGGCCCTCTGTACATGGGATTTCCCAGCCAAGAGAACAGGAGTAGGTTGCCATTTCCTTTTCCAGGGGATCTTTCCCACCCAGGGATCGAACCCACATCTCCTATGTCTCCTGCAGTGAAGGTGGTTTCTTTACCACTGAGCCACTGGAGAAGCTGTATTTTTATATATTTATTTTTTCAAGTCTAGAATGTTTTCTTTAGTTATATTTTTACTTTTTGCTTCAATACCCATTTAAATTGTTTTTTTCCTTAAGAAGCTCTATGAAAAGTGAAAGTGAAAGTTGCTCAGTTGTGTCCAGCTCTTTGCAACCCCATGGACTATACAGTCCACGGAATTCTCCAGGCCAGAATACTGGATTGGGTAGCCATTCCCTTCTCTAGGAAATCTTCCCAACCCAGGAATCGAACCAGGGTCTCCTGCATTGCAGGCAGATTCTTTGCCAGCTGAGTTACTAGGGAAATCCTATAATTCTGTGACTTCTATTTTTTTGTTTCCTATGCAAGCATACCTCAGAGATATTGGATTCCAGACCACATCAATAAAGTGAGTCACATGAACTTTTTGGTTTCCCAGTGCATATAAAATTGTGTTTATATTAACTGTGTAGTAGCATTATCTCTAAAAAAGAAATGTGCTATAACTTAAACAAAAAGTATAATATTGCTGAAAAATGCTAACCATCATCTGAGCTTTCAGAGAGTCATGATCTTTTTGTTGGTGGAAGGTCTTGCCTTGATGTTAATGGCTGCTAATTGATTATTAAAGTTGAGGGTGGCTGTGGAAATTTCTTAAAACAAGACAACAATGATATTTGCCACATTGATTGATTCTTCTTTTTAAGAACAATTTAAGTAGTATGCAATGCTTTTTGATAGCATTTGACTCATAGTAGAACTTCTTTCAAAATGGGAGTCAATTTTCCGCAGCCCTCCCCTTGCTCTATCAGCTAAGTTTATATAATATTCTAAATCCGTTTAGATTTACAGCATTTTTACCAGGAGTAGTTTCCATCTCAAAAAACCATTTCCTTTGTTCACCCATAAGAAGCAATTCTTCATCTGTTAGTTTTATCATGAGATTGCAGCAATTCAGTCATACCTTCAGGCTCCACTTCTAATTCTAGTTCTCTTGTTGATTCCACCATATCTGCAGTTACTTCCTCCATTGGAGTCTTGAGCCTCTCAGATTCGTCCGTGAGGGTTGGACTCAAGCTTCTTTAAAACTGCTGTTAATATTTATATTTTGACTTCTTCCAGTGAATCACGAGTGTCCTTGTGGCAGCTTGAATCCTTTTCAGAAAATTTCCAGCTTACTTTGTCTAGATCCATCGGAGGAACCACTACTTACAGCAGCTATAGTCTTACAAAATGCATTTCTTAAAGAATAAGACTTGAAAGTTGAAATTACTCCTTCATCCATGGTTTTCAGAATGGTTGTTGTGTTAACATAATGAATCTTGTACATTTCCATTAGAGTTCTTGGATGACCAGATACATTATCAGTAAGCAGGAGTATTTTATAAGGAATATTTTTTTTTTTTTTTTCTGAGCAGTAGATCTCAGTAGTGTGCTTAAAATATTCAGTAAACCATTGGTAAATAGATGTCCAGGTTTTGTTCCATTTATAGAGCATAGAAAGCAAATCTTTAGCAAATTCTTAAGGGCCCTAGGATTTTCAGAACAATAAATGAGCATTACCTTTAACTTAAAATTATCAGCTGCATTAATCTCTAACAAGAGAATCAGCCAGTCCTTTGCAGCTCTAAAGACTGGCATTGACTTCTCCTCTCTAGCTATGAAAGTCCTAGATGACATCTTCTTCCAGTAGAAGGCTGTTTTGTCTGTATTGAAAAATCTGTTGTTTAGTGTAGCCACCTTCATTAATTGTCTTGGCTATGTTTTCTGGATACTTTGCTGTAGCTTCCATATCAACACTTTCAGCTTCACTTTGTACTTTGATGTTACAAAGATGACTTCTTTTCTTAAATCTCATAAAACAACCTCTGCTAACTAAAAACTTTTCTGCTGCAGCTTCCTTATCTCTCTAAACCTTCATAGACTAGAAGAGAGTTAGGCCCTGGCTCTGGTTTAGGCTTGGGGTTAAAGGAATGTTGTGGTTGGTTTGATCTATCCAGACCAGTAAAACTTTCTCCATATCAACAATAAGACTGTTCTCTATCTTGTCATTTGTGTGCTTACTGTAGTAGCACTTTTAATTTCCTTCAATAGCTTTTCCTTTGCTTTCAGAACTTGGCTAACTGCTTGGCCCAAGAAACCTTGCCTTCAGCCTGTCTCTGCTTTTGATATGCCTTCATTGTTAAGCATAATCATTTCTAGCTTATGAGTTAAAGTAAGAGACATGTGATTCTTCCTGTCACTTGAACACTTAGAGGCCATTGTAGTGTTATTAAGTGGCCTAATTTCAATATTGTTGTATCTTAGGGAATAGGAAGGCCTGAGGAAGGAGAGAGACAGGGAGGGAGAGGGGAGAATGGTCAGTCAGTGGAGCAGTCAGAACACACACAATTGATAATTATGTTCACTATCCTATATGGACACAGTTCATGGCACTCTCACAAAATTACAATAGTTACATTAAAGATCACTGAAAACATCATATTTAGAATTAGCAAAATGTGACACAGACATAAAGTGAGCAAATGCTGTTAGAAAAATGGTACTGATAGACTTACTCAATGTATTTGAGTAAGTGTTTCTATAGACTTTCAATTTGCAAAAAAAATGTACTATCTGCAAAGCGCAATAAAGTGAAGTGCAATTAAATGAGGTATGCCTGTACCTACCATCATTCTCATTTTATGCACACATATATACACAAAACACAAACACACAGATACTCAGGCATATGCATGTACATATATATGTATACATATTTATATATATAAGCACATATATAGACACATACACATGTCTGTGTCTATATACGCATAACTACACAGCTTACGTGTGTGTGTGTGTGGAGAGAGATTTAGAAACAAAGTTCTTATCTTTTTCTCTGCCCTCTTAGGGATTTTCATTCAAATTTAGGAGGTGTTCTGTCATAAGTGCCAAGTAAATGCCATTTTAGTCTGAAATTGCCATTCTGTTTTTGGAAATTTCCATTTGAAAACTTCAGAAAAGATATAATCCATGCAAAAGAGGTTCAGAATTTGTTTAGTGGTGTTGAGAATGTTCCAAGGGATATCCAAAGTGAGGGAAGAAACAGAGTGTGACTTTGTCATTTGCTGAATTGAATTCTCATCCCATTTTATTACAAAGATAGAACTGCCCTCCTGAGGTTATGGAGACTATTAATTAGTCTCCTCTTAGTAATTCACCAACCCATTCTAGACCTGTAGCATTCTACTGTATTAAAAATAAGTAAAACAAAATATAAACACACCATCTAGAACAATTTCTGTGAGTTGTTTTTAGGAGCTCATTTTGGGAGACAGAAAGGTCTTCTGGAAGTCCAATCCAACCTAATGGACAGGTCTTTTAGAAGCCTGTTTCCCTTTTCTGTCTTCAGCAAATACAGAGAATAGTGTTCTTGAAAAATGCCTAATTTCTTGCTGGAGATAAGTTTCCTTGATTGATTTCGAGTCACTTATGTATTAAGTATATCTGTATATTAAAACTTTTTTCTGCTTTAGCAGACCCTTCAAATCTAGTCCCCTTTAACATGCTCTTTTTGTGTGTGTAGATATTATGTAAATGTTTTTAATCTAAAGGGATTATTTATAATTATAAATTTTTGCTTTTGACACTTAGTATATTATTTTTTTTCTGCATGTTAAGCTTAGTTTGAGAGGAGTAGAATATCCTGATGAAGAATATGAACTCTAGAGCCTGAGGCCTGAGTTGGGGGGCTCTCACCTTCACCTCTTACTAGTACATGTCCTTGGAAAGTGACAATCTTTCTGTGTTTCAGGTTTCCCATCTAAAAAAAAAATGTATTTAATCACATGAAACAAATTCCTATTGTGTTATTCATGTAGTGACTTTCTTTTTATGTAATCATCGGTACAGCAGATGTGTTTCTTTTATATTGATACCAACATGTCTCCTAGAGAAAAAACTAAATTCTTAATAAATATCATCTCAGGAGCAATGCCAAAAACTTCCTAAATAATATAGATTATTATTAAAGAAGATAAATTACTTCATTTCCTTAAAATTGTTGGTTAAATTTTTTGAACTCATTTTGTTTCTAAATCCCCTCTATAATTTTTGTGGGCTTCCCAGGTGGTGCTGGTGGTAAAGAATCTGCCTGCCAATGCAGGAGCCGCAGGAGATATGGGTATGATCCCTCGGTTGGGAAGGTCCCCTGGAGTATTCAGTGCAAAAGTGTCTTGAGTGGTCTTTGTTAAGGAACATGACTAATTTCTTTTAGGAGTTTAACTCTTGATATTCTGAGAAACCGATCTTGCTCTTCAATTAATTACACTCTCAGTAATATTTGTGCTTTTTGTGTTTCATTTCTGTTTGTTTCATTTTTCTAATAAATGGCTTCTAAAGTATTATTATTCCTTCCAGTGCCTGTTGATTCAGAGAAATTACCAACAAGTGGAATTTGTTGCTCCGATTTTGAGTCTTGTGGCTGTTTTCATTATAATTCAAGGTACTGTTTAATCCCTTTACTTAAAAACTATTGGAGTAAAAATGTCCATGTTGCATATTACTATTGACAATGATGCATGGGAAGATTATTGTGCAAGAACCAGAAAATATGACACTTGCTTGAAGAAATTCAATGTCACAACCAGATGAAATAAAGAATGCCCAACCTCACAGGCTAACAAAGTGGGGATTCCTTTCCAAAGCTTTGTACTATGCAAAGGATACTTTTCTGGTGTGCTGAGAAGTTGTCTCTGGGACCGTCACACTTGGAATTCCAGCAGATTACCCTATCATCAAGTCATCAGTATGCTGCTATTTGAATAAACACAGCTGTTGTTTTCCAAGAAATATGGCTAGGAGCAGCAAGGAAAAAAAGGGCAATTAGTGTTATTGAAATGGATGGGTACTCAGGATGGCATATATGTATCTATGAGAGTTTTCATTTCCGAATGGTCTATTTACCATGCTGTGACTTAACAGTGGGGGTGTAATGATCTCCTCTCCAAATCCTTGGTACTTTACTGCATCTTGTTATTTGCCTAATATTAATTATGAATATTTTTCATAATTAAATAATTCATATTTTAATTCATATGACCTTGTGCTGTGTTCTATCTAAAACATCTTAAAATCTTGACAGCAACTTGTTCTAAGGGCCCATATATATGAGAATAGATGAATATGATTGCATATTTTTAAAATTTTGCTAATTGATTTTTATTAGTTCTCTTGCCTTTGGAACACCTGAAGAACAAAGATATCATGTGCCAGTTCTGGGAAAAAGGTTTGTTTTTAGGGGGTCAAGGAGAACCTTCAGCATGTTGTAATGAAAAGAGCAGTGAACCAGAAAGATTAGACCATAAAATGGCCACAGGCAAGCGATCTCCCCCACTGGATCTCAGCTTCTTTATCTGTAACCTGTCAGGACAGGACGATGTGGTCTTTCAGGTCCCTTCAAATTCCATGTAACTTTTAATTTGGGCCTTTATTATTTAGGTCTGACATTCCATGTTGGGTAAACATTTATTAGAAAGATCCACTAGAACTAGGGTTTTATCATTTTATAAATTAAACCAGCAAACTGACAAATACTCTTGCTGTTTGTGTGCTTTTGTATAAATGAAGACAAACAAGGGGATGAGTAATTAAGACGTTCTCAGTGCTTCATTCATCTAAAACAGTTTGTTTTGTGCTTGCATAGTTTTAGGTTTTTAGACCATGGTTAAGAATGCTGGTTCAGGAGTATTGGCTTGGCAGGTGGGAGAGGAATGAGGGGAAGACTAGACAAAGGAGGTCAAGGTTGTGTTTCTGTGGTAAGCTTGCCAAGATAGAGAAAGTAGAGATAGGGAGGCAACGGCTTCTTTTGGGAGGCCATTGCTTTGGTGTACTTTAAAATCATCTGATTAAAGAGAAAACATGCCAGTACCTACTTCCTTGGTGACCGTGGCTGCCTTAGTGTTGTTCCAGTAACCATGGTGACCAAGTTATGTATCTTCTACTTTTATTACTTCTAAAGATGGAGTTGAACTCTGACTTAAAAGTTAGTCCTCATATGTTTAGACCACTGGCACCGAAAGGTTTTAAAGAATCCTTCCAGACAAAATGACACACAGCGAGGGGGTGGGTGTGTCACTTTCCACTGTTCTAGGTAGGTGTGAGAGAAAACTTCATTTAAACCCTGTTCAGAAATCAACAAAAACCTTTGCAAGAATGACGAAGCAGCATGAGTAATGTTTGGGGTCCAAACACGGACGAGGATGACAGAGGGCGCTTGTTCCTTAGTCAGAACATCAACCATCTATGCAATGTCTGAGGTCTGCGCGACCTTGAGCCCAGCAGTGAAATGCTGTCACCTGAACCCACCCCTCCTCATTAATAGGAACAACACACAGTAGTTTAGTACTTTATACTTTCAGAGCTCTTTTGCATTTATTATCTCATCTCTGATCCATTTTTAGGGTGGCGTTAGCTTACCTCATACTCTAGCATTTTATCATTTCTTTGCAGACATTATGGCCTAACTGATAGGTCTGGTTTTTCTACTCACATTCTAGGCAACCTGTTGAGGGGATAAAAGTGGCATTTTGGTTAGTGGTTTAACTAAATAACAAAGTTAAAGTGAAATAGTAAGTCACTAATGGGCTCAAATAATATGTTCTAAGAGATGAAATTGAAGAAGGTTTTTTGCAGTGGTGGTTTCTTTCACTATGAACCCATGTCATGCAAACCCTTTCCTACTAATTTTCTCATTTGATCCTCAAGGTAATCCCCTAAAGTAGGAGTGTACTTGCGTGCGAGCTAAGTCACTCAGTCATGTCTAACTCTTTGTGACTGTATGGACCGTAGCCTGCCAGGCTCCTCTGTCCATGGGATTCTCCAGGCAAGAATACTGGAGTGGGTTGACATGCCCTCCTCCAGGGGATCTTCCTGACCCAGGGATTGAGTCCATGTCTCTTATGTTTCTGCATTGGCAGGTTGACTCTTTGACATTAGTGCCACCTGGGAAACTCCAAATTAGGAGGGTTTATTGTTATCCTCAATGCATAGATGAGGAAATAGACACTTGGACAATATAAATGGCTTTTAGAGGTCACAGGGACAATAGCAGAACTGAGGCTAGTAAGGACTTTTTTGCCTTGTTGGACCTTGCTGCTTCCCTGTGCATAACAAAACTTTTTTTTTTTTTTCAAACCTTGCATTGTATAGAGTTTATATTCTCCAACTTATATAATCGACAAGTAAAATGTATCTATTTAAAATGTACAACATGATTATTTGATGTATGTATTCTTGTAATGCATTGTAAAATAGTTACTAAAACCAAGTTAATTAAAACATTCATCACCTTACATAGCTGTCTTTTCTGTTTATGTGTGTGTGTGTGTTTTCAAGAGAATTTTCAATTTGGGACATTTTTCTGGCATACTTTACTGTCCCTCCCCAAATTAACACTAGCAACACAGGAAACCGATTCTGAGTAATGTTAACGATGCAAGATGTACTGCATCTTCTGCATTACCAGAGCAGCATGATTTAACTAAGAACTAGAGAAAAATTTGAGAGATAGTAGATGTTAAAGGGGAGAAGGCAATGGCACCCCACTCCAGTACCCTTGCCTGAAAAATCCCATGTATGGAGGAGCCTGGTAGGCTGCAGTCTATGGGGTCGCTAAGAGTCGGACACAACTGAGCGACTTCACTTTCACTTTTCACTTTCATGCATTGGAGAAGGAAATGGCAACCCACTCCAGTGTTCTTGCCTGGAGAATCCCAGGGACGGGGTAGCCTGGTGGGCTGCCGTCTATGGGGTTGCACAGGGTCGGACACGACTGAAGTGACTTAGCAGCAGCAGCAACAGCAGATGTTAAAGGAGAGCTGAGAGTGAAGTCTTCATTCTATCATTGGGTATTTTTTTTCTATAAAGAGGAGAAAATTCCTCTTTCTTCGATACATTGCGTGCTGTGCTTCTCTTTGAGTCCTTCAGACAGAAGGCTCAATACTTTTAGTTAAAATTGTTAATCACTAATTATTATGTTATACCTAATATCTTGATGTGTAGTATTAAGAAATTCACTATGTTAAAATTTGTCCACTCAAAAGCTGTTATCTGTTGCTTTTATGGATAAGAGCTCCATGGGTTTTTAAAAAGGTTATTGAAAGATGACAGAAAGAAATATGAAGAATAAAAAGGTTGATTAGGCAGTTTTCTATATGAAGTACCTGTGCTTCATATAGATGCTATGGAAGTCATGTTGTCTAGTTACCCAGTCGTGTCCTACTCTTCATGACCTCATGGACTAAAGTATGCTAGACCTCTCTGTCCTTCACCGTCTCCTGCAGTTGGCCCAAGTTCATGACCATTGTTTCAGTGATGCCATATAGCCATCTCATCCTCTGTCACAGCCTTCTCCTGCTGTCAAGCTTTCCCAGAATCATGATCTTTTCCAATGAGTCAGCTGTTTGCATCATGTGACCAAAGTATTGGAGCTTCAGCTTCATCATTAGTTCTTCTAATGAGTATTCAGGGTTGATTTCCTTTAGGATGGACTGGTTTGATCTCCTTGCTGTCCAAGGGACCCTCAAGAGTCTTCTCCAGCACCACAGTTCAAAAGCATCAATTCTTTGGTATTCTGCCTTTATGGTCCAATTCCAGCAACCATATGTGACTATTAGAAAGACCATAGTCTTGACTATACAGACCTTTGTCAGCAAAGTAATGTCTTTGCTTTTCAACCCATTGTCTAGGTTTGTCATAGCTTTCTTGCCAAGAAGCAATCATCTTCTTATATCATGGCTGCAGTCACCATCTGCAGTGATTTTAGAGCCCAAGAAGAGGAAACCTGTCACTGCTTCCACCTTTTTCCCTTCGATTTGTCATGAAGTGATGGGGCCGAATCAGTTCAGTTCAGTTTAGCCCCTCAGTTGTGTCTGACTATTTGAGACCCCATGAAGCAGCACTACAGGCTTCCCTGTCTGTCACCAACTGGTCTCCAGTTATGGTAATGGAAGAATTTTGGGAACCTATGGTATTTTCCTTGTGCTTCTCTGTCTCCCTTTCTGCACCTCTCTGTCTTATGTTGGTTACATTCTAGACATTTGCTGTTTCTTTTTTTCTACAGATATTCTTTCACTACTATTCAGTCTACATAGTAGAAAATATGCTGTCCTTACCTCCTGAGCTTACATGTTTTAGGCCCAATAACACAAGACATTATCATTTCCAATGTCAGTTTCCTAGGAAAGAATATGACTGACCTAGTTTCAATCATGTGCCCATTTTTGCCTTGTTCAAACATGATTGCTGAGATGTTACTTTCCAACCCTGTGAAGGGGTGGGAAGTTCCTGGAGAAAAAAGAATCACAGTGAGCAGAGATCATGCCATAAAATATGTCTCCTGTAGTTAGAACTGTAAATAAGAGATGATACCAAAGATTAGAAATAGGAAATTTTACCCAAAGAAGAACAAGTGGAGAACAAATTTGGAGGATGTGGGATTGCCTTAAATGGTTCATTGTGATCATGACTCATCCCAATCAGTTGGTGGGCATTGGGCAATGAGCATATTAGGTGTACCTACCATTCTAGAGCTGTCAGGACAAGAGGCAGGTAAAGGGAGATGGGAGGAACTGGGTTCATAGCAAGACTGAAAATATTTACTAGATATGGGAGCTGTAGAGCTGATACAAATCCAAAGCTCCAGTTGCTAAGAGAAAAGCTCAGATTAGGTGGTAAGTGGCCAACAATTAAGGAAATCCCTGTAAGTGGGCATGTACAGAGACTCATTCAAGAAAACAGGTAAATGGCACATTCAGCAAGGAGGTCCCACCTCAGTTCAGTTCAGTTCAGTTCAGTCGCTCAGTCGTGTCTGACTCTTTGCAACCCCATGAATCGCAGCACACCAGGCCTCCCTGTCCATCACCAACTCCTGGAGTTTAGTCAAACTCATGTCCATAGAGTTGGTGATGCCATCCAGCCATCTCATCCTCTGTCGACCCTTTCTCCTCCTGCCCCCAATCCCTCCCAGCATCAGGGTCTTTTCCAATGAGTCAACTCTTTGCATGAGGTGGCCAAAGTATTGGAGTTTCAGCTTCAGCGTCAGTCCTTCCACCTAGGGAGGTGGTATTATTACATCTATCTGTTTCTACCTCAGTTTCTTCCCTTATTCCTGAAAAGGTCCTGTGTGCCAGGTGGGACAAAGTGATAGGAGCATAGGACCAGGAGCATGAAGACCACAGCTGGACCCAGTTAGTCCTTTTGAGGTTGAGTCCCAGCCAGTGTCTGGAGTTAGTGGAATTGAGTCTGGGCAGAATATCTAGATCACAGTCAGGAGGCCCAGGTCCTACCTTCCCCATTTGCACATTGATCTAAGGCCAGAGGATATTTTCCAGCTCTCTCTGTTGGTCCAGCTAACTTTGTTGATATACTTCAGTGTTGGCCCAGGAGGTATAAATGCTCTGGCTAGAAGGTCTAGGTGAACAATATGTGAACTTTTGACAGTAATGTCATTATTATTATTTGAGTCTACACTTAATGGCATATATAATCCCTGACCAAAAAAAATTAGGGGACTTCCTTCTATCTTTCATGTGTCTTTTAGTTTTCTTTCCCTAGATTCTTCTCTTCAGTGGTTGTAAATCAATAACATTTGAACTGCACTACTGAAATACAGTAATTTAAAAAATGCATGAAGTCTTTTGTAATGGAATAGTTCTTTTCTAATGCAAATAATTACTTCCTAATTGTTCTGTAAATCTGTATTTTATTGCATATATTTTTAAGGCAGTCAGCACCTGCAAAGTGAACACCTTATTTACCATTTTTTCACCAGGCAGCAAGTCTATAGGAAAATTCCAATTAAATTAAAAAAGATTCAATGATAGAAACAGGGTGAGGAAAATGAGGAACATATATTACACAAAGCCAAATTGTTTTGAAACAGAGCATTTTATGCGGCCTCCCTCAGGCTCCAGTGGCTTTTTAAAGAGATGGCTGTATACGTTGATTTACTATCTATCCAAAAGTTTAAATCCAAGATTGTTTTTACAATGATGCCTCCATTTCAAAGTGTTCTTATTAGGAGCTGAGAGCACCCAAACAGAGAGGTGAATGTTTAAAGCATAAAGCACATAATGAAGCTGCTCTAATATGAAGCAATTGCTCTGCATTAGACTCCAGGGAATTGAATTATACAATTCATATCTAAGAGTAAGATGATCTCCATATTAAGCACTTCTCTGTCTCTGAAACCAGGCAGAAAACTTACAAATGCACCTCAACTATCCTTCTGAAAGAGCATTATTACTGGACTGCAGCTACAGAGCACTCTGTTCTCTCTTGACTGTTCTGATTATTAATTCTCAAGCTGTTGAAAGGAGGCCTTGAATTGGAACCTATCCACAATGCCCTTTATGTAGCGTGACCCTCAGAGGCCCCTGCCTCCCACACTTTGGCAAAGACTCATTTAACTTGATATGCTTATGTGTTATCCTTTTCTTTCTTTTTAATGGGAGTGGCTGGGGCTAGGCATGCGGTAGAATGGTGGAAGAAGCTTCTGGGTTTATTACAAAGGCTTTTGGGAGAGTGTTGAGGAGAGATTAGATCCGGTGGAAGAGAAAATCTTTCAAATGTGGTATGGGCTAATATTTGTTCTGGAAATAATCCTATCCACAGGAGGTATTTCTACTTCACCCACAATTCAAAGGGATTGAATATTCATACAAAACTTTAAATTGAAAAATCTGAACCCAACCTAGGGCTTGCAGAACTAAATCCATCGTAAGGCTCTTTTCTCTACCATTACTGCTTTCTCTTACTTTAGCAGTACATGTAAACATTTGTAATCCCTTTGTGAAAATAGAAGACATTGGAAGGGCAATTATGGTCTCATTTTAGGTGCAAATTTAATAGCCAGGGATTTTTGGTTTTAGCTTCTAGAAAGTTTTATGTGAAGTCCCAGAACTCTTTGCTCATTTGGTGGTTATATTTGGGTACTCTTTTGGTCATGTGTGTTAACTATAGAGATCAGAAGTTTAAAGTCTTGAGGCTGCTAATAGGGCTAAGCAAAGCTGATGAAACTTTTGACTGACATTGGTAAGTACCATGAGTTGGCAGACAAATGGGAAATAAACTGTGGGAGACTGTCACAGAGAGGAAGAAAAGACAGAAGAAACAGGCCAGAGAAAGGTGTTAAGTGGTGGTAGTGATGGCTGTCCCTAATTACCTTGTAGTGCCATTCTGGAGCCAGCTCCAGTAGGCATACCAAAGCTGATTGCAGTTTTCTTTTGAACTCTGTATTCAGTGATTTCATGTTGGCCACTTGAAACTGGCACAGTAGGAGCATTTACACCATAGAAATTGGCAAACACTATAAATCAGGGTTCTCTTCCCCCTGCCCCGCACCAAATGCTCATTGTCAAATAACTACTAGCACACTACAGACCTCTGATATTTCATTGTGACACAAGAGGCCGAAATTTCCAAATGTGTTGTAGCAGGAGTTTGAGAGAGTCTGAATTAGCCAGGTAGGGGCCAGTTCCAGGACCAGAAATAAACTGGAGGTAACATCCCCACAGATGCCTGAAATCAGAAGCAGTTTACGGTCATGGAGAGAAGAGGTCAAACCAGTTGAGAAAGGTATATTTCCAGGTATTTTGCAGATAATACAAGAAGGATCTTGTTCAGCCCTCATAACAGATGGGTGAGCTTTGGTTGAGAGAGGTTAACTCTGTG
Source organism: Cervus canadensis (assembly GCF_019320065.1). NCBI lineage: Eukaryota > Metazoa > Chordata > Mammalia > Artiodactyla > Cervidae > Cervus > Cervus canadensis. Next base: position 28,396,675 of record NC_057400.1, on the reverse strand, counting down.
CCTCAGAGCATGTAGGTTAAGAGTCAACGAGAATTTGTCTTATCCTAAGTCCTAATTCCTAACTCTCATATTATAGAATTTCTCTGTAGCCTAGACTCAGCCCTCAGTGTTGCATACTTCCTCTCCTTTGCTGCTCCACAGGACCTCTCTGTTCAGTTAAGCAAGCGGTGCCCCCTCAATGTTTGGGGTTGCCGTCTACATTGTAACCCATACGAGTGATGCCTCTGGAGTATCATAGTGCCCATCGTAGACAGCTGTCTGTGGCCACCTCCCTCTAACTGCAGTGATAAAGAGCATTCTTAGCCAAAACAGCACCTGACCTACTCCAGAGCAAGAATGAGTTTACACTCATCTTCTAGATTTATAGCCTTTATCTCTGCCATGTATTTGTTTATTTAATAAATATTTGTTATTTATTGCTTATCCAATAAATATTTGTTAAGGACTTGTGTGATAGAAAGAGGGAACACAGCAGAGAGTAGCCTTAGAACACAAGGAGCGCAAGGCAGGTGTTGAGGAGCACAAGGCAGGTGTCTAGTTTGGAAACCCCGGAGGAGCAGGTGTGAAGACGTGAGTTTGAGGACTGTGGTTAGGAGACCCATACTTTCTATACCACCATGGAGACTGGACTCCGTCTTTCTTTAATATTTCTCTTTACTTTGAGCAAAAGCTTTTGCCTGGCAACTTAATCTTTTTTCTCTTTTTCCTTACATAATGTCCTTGGCCCTTACCTAGAATATTCTCTGAAAGATCTTATTCATGGCCCAGGTAATATTCTCCCTTCCGAGATCTTGACACTTTCTCTACCCCTACCCCCAAAGTGAAACTATCTTAGATATAATAGCAATGTGTGAGAGACACATGGTACATTGTCAGGGACTTGTTTAGTTGCTCAGTCATATCCAACTCTCTGCGACCACATGGACACAAAGGCTCCTGCAACTCCCACCAGCCTCCTTTGTCCATGGAATTCTCCAGGCAAGAATACTGGAGTGGGTAGTCATTCCCTTCTCTAGGGGATCTTCCTGACCCAGGAATCAAACCCAGGTATCCTGCATTGTAGGTGGATTCTTTACCATCTGAGTCACTGGGTCTCCCATAATAACATTATATGTGGTATTTTAGCTAGTTTAGACAGCATAATGTAATTCTACTTATTGAAATATACTTGTATTTGGTCAATCATTTTGATATACTGATTTAGTAAAATTGCCTATGGTTTTGAAACATTTAAAATTTTGATCATGTAATAATATTTATTGAATCATTTTTGATTTACATTTATATATTTTTAATTGTGCTTTATTAATGATAGATGCATTTTAACTATAAATAACTATGGTTTTAAGTATTTTACTAGGTGATGAATTATTCAGAATTACATGTGATTTTCTAATGAGAGGTTGGAGTTAGGAATGTGTGCATAAAGGCTGTTATAGTCAGAGGTTCTCCAAGTGTGGTCCCTGGACCACCAATATCAACATCATTTGGGAATTTATTAAAAATGCACATGTTTTGAGCCCCTGCCCAGACCTGGTGAATAAAAATCTCTTGGAGAGGGCCTGGTAGTCTGTGTTTTGAAAAGCACTCCAGCTGATTCTGATCTTACCTAAAGGATGAGATTCACTGATCTACATAATATCAACAAATGACAATAAGTCAAATTTAAATGAAGTGATACGAATTATGTAATAAATTTAGTCAGAGCAACATTACTTTGGATCCTTGGGTATATATTTTTAATTTTTGTATTCTTACAAACAAGAAGTGCTTCAGCATTTTCACTTCTTTTGCAAGTAACCATTAAACAGATTTGTGAAAAGATTGATTGTACAATTTCATTTCCTCAAGCGGTCATTTATTCGTTAAGATAATACTCATTCTCTGGGCAGCAGACAAAAGACTTGAAGACTTGCATAGCTGAAGGAAATGAAAAGGCAGCAAGGCTAAGAGAACAAAGATGAGCTTTGCTATGGTCTAGAGGGTGGCTGTGAGGAAGCGACGTTTATGCTCCTGCTTCTGTTAGAAGCTTCAGGAAATGAAAGTGTGTGTTTTGTGTTTTTTTCTTTACACCTCAAGAAACATGGAATAATGATTTTCTTTTTGGATGATATTACATTTAAGCAGATGGAATATTAGCTTTGAGAATAGAAAAACAGAATCAAAGTCCACACATTTAATTACCGCTTCCCCTGATTAACGGATCCTTCATCAGTTATGATATTTACCTCTCTGGTGTAGGGCGTTAAGGGTTACACCTGCTTTTAAGTTCTATTTGTGGATCACGAATAGTAATACGTAGAAAATACTTTCATTTGTTCATAGATATTTACTGGGGCTCACCATATTATCAAATTGACTAAGATGCTATGAAACATACTAAGTACAGGGCAACTTGAACCCTGCCCTCAGGGAGACAAAGTCTACCAGGAGAAAGCTCAGTGTACAAGTCAGAAAAATAAAAGTTAAAAGTGAATTTGCCATTAAAGGGGCAAAATAAATGGCTGTGAGAGGTCTGGGGCTTCCCTAGTGGCTCAGACGGTAATGAGTCCGCCTGTAATGCAGGAGACCTGGGTCCGATCCCCAGGTTGGGAAGATCCCCTGGAAGAGGGCATGCAACCCACTTCGGTATTTTTACCTGAAAATCCCATGAACAGAGGAGCCTGTTGGGCCACAGTCCCTGGGGTCGCAAAGAGTCGGCCATGACTGAGCACACACACAATGAGAGGTCAGAGGAAAAAAAGCATTCCTTCCAGCTTTGGTTAGATGCGGTCTACAATCAAATCAAATTCTTATTAATTAGGTTCTTGTTCTGTCCCTTACTGTCACTGCCAAACTAAATTGCTGCAAAAATAATCCTTTCCTATGGGAGATCTTACAGACAGACCCTAATTGTCCCTGCCAAGCTGACTAGAATTGAGTTCTGAAAAGAATGGAAAAAGGTCAAAGAGGCAAACAAGACATTTTTGAAATGCTTGGTCTTTAAGGGCTTGAGTGAGTGTGAGGCCAGAGCCTGGGGGTACACAGCTGAGGTCAGTGGGTATTAATTGCAGACACCTAGGGGTAATTAGTAGTAATTACCCAAAGGAGAGAGAGGAGCAGCCAGACAGACTTAAAGACAGCATTTCCAGGAGCTCCTACCACACAGGGAACCTAATACTGCAGTTTCTAGGTAAGAAGAAATAAATGAGTTTTCCACTACAATTTACTTAAAGAGTTTAAAAATTGCACTGCAAGGGAACTCTGAGGGAAGGTTATGTGTATATTATTAAAACTTGCAGTCCCCTCTATACAGAGGTGGAGTTTATTTGCCCAGCACTTTAGTATGAGTTGTTCTTACGATTTAACCAGTAGAGTGCAGGGGAAGTGAAATTTGGCTACTGTTGCTTGGTCTTAAGAGACCTTGACAGCTTCCATTTTACTTTCTGAGTAAGCTGAGTTCATCTTGTGAGGAAACTGGTCAAACTTACTGAAGATGAGCAGTGTTGTGAAGATACAGGCTTCTCAGCATACGGCACAAACTCCAGACTTATGAGTGTGTTTTGCATTTTCCAGCTAATGGTATACCTTGAGTATTTGATACTCTAAGTAGATTCTTTGAGTACCTTCCTCTCTTCCATGACAAAATTATTTTCAATAATAATAATGATAATTATAATAATTTTCTTGGTATAGTCTTTAATTTTAAAACAAACAATTGGAAAAATTTTGAATGTCAATTTCAAAGATACTCATTCACATTGAGAAAAATATTTTGTATATAAACTAAAAATTGTATGTACCAAACAAAAATATTATTTCTGACAATTCTCACTTTGCCTCAACTTTAAAAAAACTTTTATTACATAAATATCTCTAAGTGGTCATAGGACAATGGTTGTAAACACAAAGAAACAAAGCTTGACTTCCTTCTATTCCATCATTCTATCCTTGTTAAATTCAAATCTTAAACAGAAGAATATATAGTGCCATAGAAGAGTCGGAGATATAAACTGCGTATAAAGAAAGCTTGAGCAACTCCCAATGATTATGAAATGATTTTTGAAATAAAAATCTGTAGTTGACCCTGTATGGGTTGGGGTTGCCAGTTCTAGTAAGTACTCCAAATTAATTTCCAGGTTGAAAACAATGTTTTTTAAAGGATAAGTAATAAAATATGCTAATTTGAAACTTAAATACATATTATTAAAAGTCAAGAGCTCCAGCATTGTCTAGAAACTAGACTAATGCTAGAGAGTGCCCCTCCAAAATTCATATGTTAAAACCTAATCCCCAGTGCAGTCATATTTGGAGGTGGGACCTTTGAGAAGTAGTTAGGTCATTAAGGTGATGCTCTCGTGCATGGGATTAGTGCCCTTGTAAAAGGGATCATATAGAGCTCCCTCTCCACTTCTGCCATGTGAAATCACAGCATCTAAAAACTAGGAAGTGGGTCCCCATCAGAATCTGATGATGCTAGTGCCCTTCAGACTTCTAGCCCCCAGAACTGTAAGAAGTGAATTTCTACTGTTTATAAGTTACCCAATCTATGGCAGCTTGTTAAAGCAGCCTGAAAAGACCAAGACAGATTCCTTCAATTTTTTTTTTTCCAGTGAGGAATAATAACTGACACTATTTAGAGATACTGGCACATGGTGATAATCAAAAATAGGCTGATTTTTAGCCACTTTTATTATTGTTTTGAAATTGTATAGTGTAATATGTTGTCATACCTTGGGTGAACTAATTCCAGTCATTCTACGTCTTACCTGACTGCAACCCCATGAATGAGCCAGATGAGACCAGCAGAGCTGCCCAATGAACACCAAGAACTGTCAGAAATAATAAATGATTATTCTATGCTGCTGAATTTTGAGGTGATGGCCATATATAAGTAGTGCAGTGAATAATCACCCCAAGCAATTGGACTAGATTTTTCTTCCTGAAGCAAGAGCTAATGTAGGAGCTTTAAATCTATACTGGTCTCCATGTTCAAAGTTGGAGGTAAAGATTTGGAGAATATGTGCATATGTCTGGCTTATTTAAACAGATAAAATTTTTAAAAAGATGGGAGAGGTGGTTTAAGAAGGAAACAAGGAGAGAAAAATGTTTCTGTGAAGACTGGAGATTTAGAAGTTTCATGAAGATATTGGAAAGTGGGTATTTCAAAGAAATCTATGTAGAAACTACTGAGATAAATCCTGGTAGCATCTGGAACATGAAACCAGACTTTCTAGAGTGGGATTTCAACATCCCTGAAACCATGAGGAGCATTCCTTGGTGACTGCAAAGATACAAAACTCTGTCGCCTAGAGCAGGAGGAATTAACACATTGTGGGGATTAATAGTTTCCTGGTATGAAGCTTTGACATACTTGTTGGTAGGTAATTTCTAGAGAACTAAGATATCATGGGAAAAAAGTCACAAAAATAATATATAAAACCCACTAACAACTAATAACTTTTAATTTATATGGGGGTTAATTATATAACCAATGATAAATGCTATTTCCATATACTGTACCTGAAAAGTCTACAAATAGGAAACTGAAGTCACAGAAGCTGAAAAATTAAACTTTTTTGTTAATCATGATTTTTATGACTTTAATTGATTTCTCATGATATTGCAAACATTTCTCAAAGAATAGATTATTTTTTTGTGGGGGGATTCTATAATTTAGCAAAGATCAAATGCATATTTTGAAAATTGAAAAGACTGCATACCAGAAGAAGTGATGGTCTGCTCAGGTGAAATTAAACGGAAGCTTCTAGAGATGAGAACTACATTCTGGGAAATAATGAAGAGCTGTAAGTTTCAGCTGTTGTGGAATACAACAGATGTCTAAGGCAGAACAATGATGGAGGGTGCACTGGTGATAAGGGATGATCAGGACTGAAGTTATGATCCCAGTTGTTCAATGATAAACAAGAAATTTGAAAATTTAGTTTTGAGTGATGAAAATAAACTCATGTATCACTAAGACTTAATGGGTAGAAATTTAAGGATATAATGTGGCAATGGGAAGTATATATCTTATTCAAGCAATATGGAATGCAAGAGCACAGTTGGATGTGATGTTGGGATTTATAATAACACACATATGCATTTGGGCTTTGTCCCCATTTCTAGTACAGAGCTCCTAAGTAACTTGGAATTTCCTATGTAAAGAGAGCATAAGCATGTCTTTTGATATTTTAATAGTGACTTTTGGAGGTATATAAGAATGGGGCTGTTTGCCAGGAGAGCAGACTATGTGATTAGAGGGTTTCAGCCCTCCTCCCTTACCCCACAAACCCTCCCCATCACCTCTCCTAGTTTCCCAACATCCAAGGGGAGGAAAGAGGTTTGTTCAGTCTCCTTTGGCCAATGATTTAATCAGTAATGCATTTGTAATAAAGCCTCCATCAAAAACTCAAAAGGACTAGGTTTGGAGAGCTTCTGGGTTGGTGAGCATGTGGAGGTTTGAGACTGGTCTGCTCAGTGCGTGGCAGCTCTGCACCCTTTCTCCAAATCTTGCCCTGTCCATCACACCCATCAGGCTGTTCCTGAGTTACATCATTTTATAATAAGCTGGTATGCTAGCAGGTAAAATGTTTCTCTGAGTTCTGGAGCCATCCTAGCAAGCTAATCAAACCCAAGGAAAGGGTGGTGGGAACATCTGATTGACAGCTGTTTGGTCAGAAGCACAGGTAACAGTATGATCTGGTAATTGACATCTAAAGTGTGGAGGGGATCAGTCTTCTAGGACTTAACTCTTGGGGTTGTTGGACCCTTCAATCTATAGCTGGTTGTTCAGAAGCACAGGTGACAAGCTGAGTTTGTAATTGACATCTGAAGAGGAAGGCAGTCCTTAATCTGTGGGCTCTTAATCTGTGGAATTTGATACTGTCCCCCAGTAGATAGCATCAGAACTGAGTTGAATTATAGGATTCCCAGCTGGTATCAGAGAATTGCTTGGTGACATGAAAAATAAGCTCCCTCCCCTCTCCCCTTCACCAAATTAAATTCATTGGATGGTCAGAACATTTTTTGTAGGATAATCCATTTTTAATAGGGTAGAGGATGATGAATGGTGGAGACATTTGGGGGATGATATAAAGACATAAAAATACATGTGTTATTTTTTGTGGGATGGGCTATAACATACCTTGTCAGATTCAAGAATAAGAATGAAATTTTCATGATAAAGTTTGCAAAATTAATAGTATCAAGACACAAAGGTGTGGCAGATTTTCATTTACTGTCCACACATTATTAAAAGTGTCCTATTAAAAACAGAGGAGTGGATACATGATTAGCATTCCTAGCCAAAAATGAATTTCATAATTAAGAAACTTTAAAAGAAACTGCTGGTCTGTACTTTAATCAATAAGAAAAAACCAGCTTGTATAAGAACAGTGTCAGGAAATTTGGACTGGAAATAATCAGGGTACAATAGAAGTTCTTCATAGGTAAAGAAGGGAAATGTGGACTTGGTCAGACCTGATCCCAGCATCTTTGAAGGCAAAGTTGAGAGAAAATCAGATTCTGGTTCCATAACAAAGGATTCAAAATTAATCATAGCTAAAATGAGGTAGAAACACATAGCAACAGCAGTGATACTTGAGTTTCTACTAAAAGCTAATTACTCTTCCAGGCTTCCAGGTTCTTCTAGAAAAGCAGTTTGCTCTTTTTTTTCTCAACTACCATGGACCCTAAATAAGAGAAAAGGCCTGTGTAGGGGTGGTGGTGGTAAGGGAGAACCCACGTGACTGCTTGTAGATAAGCTCAGATATTTTTAAAGGTCACATGTAAAGAGTAAAGGAACGCATCCCCAGTAAGGGGTTAGTGTAAAATTGTGCTAGAATACTGTAGGAAAATGTTACAAATACACCAAGCTCTAAATATCCTGAGGCTTGAGAAAGATGCCAACCTATAACAATTCTGGAAAGAGGAATTAGTCAGGAGCTGCCTGTGGTGCAGCCAGGATGACAGGGACAGAAATGCTGTTCAGTACTCTTGCTTGCTTCCACCTCTGTCAGGAAGAAGCTGCAAACTGGAAAGAAAACAAATGTAGCTCAAACAGTATTTCAGTGTGTGATAGGGAGGATAAGTGACAAAGAGAATCTTGCTATTCTAAATGTTTGTATCTCTGGACCATGTCTGAGTGAAGCAGTCATGGTCAGGCAATCATGAGTCTACCTATTGTGTGTCTGTGGTTCTATCAACTGCTACCTGGCGTTCTTAAATAAGTATTGACAAGTATATATGCATATTATATGATATATAATCTTATGAGTGGCATTCCAAAAAAATATTTTTGAAGGAAAATAAAGCCCAACAATGGCAATTTCAGCAAGTAGTTTTGGGTAATGCTGGTGACTTTGCTAAGAAGTCACGTTACATTATTTGAATATTATCCGACAGCATTAGCTTGTATTGTCCATGTTTGAATGTTTGCTATAGCCTACATACTATTAAACCTATATCTTTTATTTAGTAAGAAATGTTTTTAGATATCATTAATGATGAGTAAAGAGTATGAATAATATTGAAAGTATTTCAAGAGTAACTTAAGATGTCAGAAATTCCTGAGAACTCCTGGGAATCTGATTTATTGTTGCTAGATCCCAAAGAAGAATATTTGTCAGCAATTTGAAAATGTTACGTGAACCACCTTGGGCTTGTATCAGTTATGACAAACCTGATTTTACTTTTGCTAGTGGAAGTGGAATGTTTGTTAATCAGGCTGCCTCTGATTTATTACAACTGGATTTCTGTAAAGCGTTTCACAGTCTCTTGCTATATCTTATAACAAGTGGAGAAGATGGGGATATCTGAGCTGAATACAAGCACCATTAAGTAAATTTGTAGCTTGTTAAAACAACAATATCTAAAGTGTGCTGAATAACAGATCAGTATCATTTTGAAGTTATTATACTACAGGTCAGCCCCATGGCTGTGATCTTGGCCACATCCTCATGAATGACTTGAAGGAAGCTGAAAAAATCACTTTTCATATATGCACAGTATTATTAAACACACATAAAATGTGTGAATAATATATTGGCTGATAAAGACTCAAAAACTTCCAGTGACTTGGAAGAAGATACTCAGTTCAATCTGATGAAATTTAAGTCTAGCAGTTATGTTTTAAAAACCTAGCTCTACAAGTACATAATGCGTGAGCCTTAGATTACTGATAATTTATGTGGGAAAATAATCCTAGAAGTTTAAATTGACTAGATATTCAATATGTACTTACAGTGAGACAGGATTTCCAAGAAATCTAATGTGATCTTTAGTTTCATTAACATAAATAACATTTCCATGCAAGGTATTCATGTCTTTGGATTCTAGGTGCATAAGACAATGTCTAGAGTATTATATTCAGTTTTGGAGTGTAACTGATAAGTGGGCATAAATACAGAAGATGATGACCAGAATAGAAAAAGTTTCTAGATATCAGACTGTGCGAGAACTGGAGCGGATTCACTGGATAAGGGAATCCTGTTGGGTGAAGAACCATTGTTTTGATATATTAGAAGAACGCAATCTTGCCTATGCATATGAACTGGAGATTACACTTATTCATTATAACCCTAGGTAAATAAGGCTAATTAGTTAAGATTATCGGGAGATACATTGTAATTCAAATTGCAAAAGCATAATGGGAAAGGCTCTAAACTCCCCATCACTGAAGACATGTGGATAGGTTAGTTTTGCTGCCTCACAATCTACCTACTTTATTTTCCTGCATTGTCTGGTTGATCATATTAGATGACATCAAAGTTTCTCTCATCAGGAAGAATCTAAGATTTTATATAATAACCAACAATTAAACGTAAAAATAGAGAATATGAGCCTATCTGCCATATTATTTACTCTCATTTGTTATAGTCAGATTAGTCTGGCCAACTATACCAGTTTGCCTTGGCTTGTTCCAGTTTTAACACAGAAAGTCCTATTTCCCAGGAAATCTCTCAGTCCTGAGTAAACAAGAGTTGGTTACCCTAGTTAAACTCAGTCAGTAATTCAAGATGTACATCTTATCTCTTGAGTTGGTTATAGAGTTGATCCATGAGATGGGATTTGCTCTAAAGGATTAGTTGATCTGACTTTCCCTCCATAGAACCTCCCCTACATCATCATCCCACACCAGAGTGGTATATTAGTAACTACTGATGGAACTACATTGACATATTATTATCCAAAGTCCACAGTTTATACTAGGGTTCACTCTTGATGGTGTATTTTCTATTGTTGTTTAGTCACCAAGTTGTGTCTGACTTTTTGCCACCCCGTGAACTGTAGCCCACCAGGTTCCTCAGTGGTGGGATTTCCCCAGGCAAGAAAACTGGAGTGGGTTGCTATTTCCTTCTCCAGGGGATCTTCCTGACCCAGGGATCAAACCTGGGTGTCCTGCATTGGCAGTTGGATTCTTTACCAACTGAGCCACCTGGGAAGCCCCCTCCATTTTTTTATATGGGTGTAGGGACGGGGGAGCCTGGTGGGCTGCTGTCTATGGGGTCGCACAGAGTCGGACACGACTGAAGTGACTTAGCAACAGCAGACAAATGTATACAGGCATGTATTGACCACTGTAGTATCATACAGAAGAGTTTCATGGCCCTGAAAATCTCCTAAGAACATGCCTATTCGTCTCCTCTCCATTAAACCCCTGCCAACCACTGATTTTCTTTAACTGCTTCTATAGTTTTGCCTTTTCCAAAATGTCATATAGTTGGAATCATACAGTATGTAACCTTTTTAGATTGCCTTCCTTCACTTAATAATATGCATTCAAGCTTTCTCTGTCACACAACTATTTAGATTAAAAAAATATATTAGGAGTCTCAACAAATGAGAAGGGCCTACATATCTTGACCGATAGAAGTGTCTACTCTCAGTAGAGTTAATTTACTTTGCTAAATCTCAATTTCCTCATTAATAAAATGGACTATAATAACACTTACCTTGGAATGTTGTTTTGAGGATTAGAGGTATTGTATAACAAATAACACTATAATAGTAGAATTGCTATCGTGAGACTATTGTGAAGGATCCAATGAGATAGGAAGTAATTGATAAAAAAGAAAAATGAAGGACTAATGTAAAGAAATAAAATAGTACTATCAGAAAGGCTTATAGTTTTTCTTCCCTAGAGGGACCAGAGTGGGCCCCTGTGGCACGTTTGCTTCTGTTTGGGAATGATTTAGGAGGAGAGACTCCATCTGCTATAGCTACTCCCAAGATCTGTCCATGGAAGGTAGGATATTAAGAAACAGTGGACTGATATACTTTTAAGTGTAGAGTAGTCAATAATAAGAGGTTGGATTTAGAGGGAAATTTGGCTCAAGATTCACCATATATGAAGGTCTAGGATGGCCTGGGCAGTAGAATATGAAAGTGATCATGTCCAAGTCCTCATGTGTTCACAGATGGTGTCAGTATTTTTCAGTAGGATGGGTGTTCGGCACACTCAGGTCTCCCATGGGTACTCAGGGTTTACTGCCGTCTCCACACCTGATACATTTTTTTAATGGATTTTATTGCATGGTTTCTTACTTGAATGATGAACTAGATATTTTCTCTATGCCCCACCCCCCCACCCCAAGATCTGCTTTCTATCCTTCTCTACTCTGTTTTCTGTCCTGGAAGCTTGATCTCTATGGACTACATCAATAGGTCCCATTCAGGTACAAGTATCTTTTCTAACTTGATGTCAAGTTCTACATTTAGGATACTTTCTTTAGTTCTGAAAGAGGGAGATGGTAAAATCTGTTGCATAGAAAGTATCCATAAGATTAGTGAATTGTGGGAAGTCATAACAGATTGTGTGAATTGTATTACTACAGGTTCAATACCTATATTCAGTCGGTGCTTAAATAATATGTATGATTATCATCACATGTTCCATTCTGAAAACAGAGCTGAAGCATTTTCATTTTCTTCAAAGAGTAAATGTTGCAAAACTAAAATCTTTTTTAGGTTTGTGAAAAGGGTACTGGGCTAAGACATTCACGATTTTTATTCCTCCATTGTTTTCCTTTCATTTCCTTCTCTTCCCTCCCTCCTACTTTTATTTAGCACTGCTTGAACAATGTAAGATGAGTACGAGGATAAAAGCAAGGGTATCTGGAAGGCATAGATTTATCAGAAGGGGCTGCCACTTAAGCAAAATTTGACACTAGCACTTGGACTCTTCCTTCCATTTGAATGATCTTCAAGTTATAGTCTTTAGATAACAACAGATAGATAAACAGAAACCTTTAGCTAGCTAACAATCAAAATCCTGAATAGGTATATTACATTTTATTAAACTCACAGTTACAACTTATGATATATATGTGATATTTTGCCAAGTTGGAATTTTTTTCCCCTAATTTCTTCTCCATTATTTATGTTACTAGTATATTGCTATAATTGGGAAATGAAAGGTTTTTTTTTTAGCATTTGGGAGAAAAGTCCCCAGTAAGATCTAAACGTCTGTTCTGTCTTGGATCTAGAGAACAAACTGATTCACTTCTAAATATCATTAAAACATTTAGATCAGTTTCAGTTATCATTGATAGGAATTTCTAAGTAAAATGCTTCACAGAGGCAGGCTAGGTCATAATATAGTCTAGCAGAATTCCTTATTTCAATTATTGAAACTTATATTTTCCTACAATTTTTGTCTCTCCTCTGTATGTCACTAGAGTAGCAGGTTTTCATTATGTTCATCTGTAATTATTGATGAGTAATTTCATTAATGATCCCCACATAAATGGCAAAGTATCTGTCTATCCATCCTCTAAGTATCTGTTCATTCATTCATTTGTGTGCCAGGAAATGTGTTAATGTGTGGGAAAGCAAGAAAAGAAGCAAAATTGTTACTGTCAAGTGAACTTGCAGAACTAATGAAAGAGACAGGCAAAAAAAATTGGCAATTAGTGTGATGTGGTTAGGCTGCTAGTTTAGACTAGGATGGTCAGTGAAGGATTTTTGGAAGGAGATGAAAGCCTAGAGGATACAAGGGTTTAGGGGGATGGTAAGTTGCCACTGAGCCAAATTATAACTTGAGTTATCTGAGTGAATGGAGAGAGTAAGGAGGCTAGAGGCTGAAGCTTATTTGAGGGCGTAAAGTTCTGAGAGATCATGCCATATTTTTGGAAATGTAATGTACATCATTTAATACATTTGGAATTCAGGGGATCGATGAGAATCTTGATGTGCCCAAAGTTACAGGCAGGCATCAGATCTTGAAAGTTCTCTTGTGAACTGGGAGAGTTTGCTTTTATATTTTTTCCTATAAAACTCATTGGCAAGCCAGTGATGGGTGTTGAGCAGAGTAAAATGGTCAAATACGTGTTTCAGAAGGCTTACTCTCAGGGCTGTGGAGAATAGATAGGAGGGCTGTTTAACTATGAGTGAATGAGAGCAGGGACCAGATCTGTTCGCTTAATATTGTATCTCCAGGACCTTGTCCAGTGTCTGATGCATGGTGATTTTTCCATCAGTATTTGTTAAATAAAGGAGTATACACAGAGATCATGTAGGACACTTTTGAAGTAATCCTGGTAAGAAATGGTGAAGGTAATTGGGAAGGATAAAGAGTGGATAATTTGAATCAGTGTTTTTCAAATTTTTCTAATTAAGACCTATATGAGGGGATATACAGGACTTGGTACATATATGCACAAACACCCACACCTAAAACCAATGTTTTACTAAATAGTAATTACTCTTACTACCTGTGGCACACAATTTTCTATCCTATGCCATGCCATGTATTAATTTCCTAGAGTTGCTGTAATAAATACCACAGACTTGGTGGCTTAAACGAAATAGTGTATTTTCTCACAATTCTAGAAGTCCGAGGTCAAAATGTCAGTAAGTTTGGCTTCTTTTGAGGACCATGAGGGAAGGATCTGTTCCAGACATCTCTCTTTGGTTTGTAGAAGAGGGTCTTCTTCCTGTATCTTTGTACGGTCTTACCTCCTCCCATATCTGTGTCCCAGTCTTGTCTTTTCTTCATAAGAACATCATATTGGAATAGGGCCCACCAGTGTAACTTCATCTTACTTTAATGATCTGTTTGAGCCTTTTCTCTAAACACAGTCACATTCTGAGGTGTTGAATGTTAGGACTTCAACCTATGAATTTGGTGGGGGGCACAATAACACTATTCTGTGAAAAAAACAACCAAAGTCCATTGTGCATATTTGGATTCACTCTTTGTTGTCCATTCTGTGTTTGTTTGTTTGTTTTTTAAATCTATATAATTACGTGTATACATCTTTATAGCATCATGTAGAATAGTGTCTGTCCTAAAATGTCCTGTGTTTCACCTATTCATTCTTCCCCTTCCCAAATCCCTGGTAATCACTGGTGTTTTTATTATCTCCATAGTTTTGCCTTTTCCAGATTTCATATAGTTAGAATCATACAGTATATGGTCTTTTCAGATTGGCTTATTTCATATAGTAATATTTTCTTTTTAAAATGTCATTTCTAAACTGTTGATCTTCATGATCAACTAAAGGATTGCTAACTTCTGTGTGGAAAGCATGGTGTAAGGAGCTACTAAGGAGGTAGAACTATCAGGACTTCGTGACTGTTAAGACATGGGGAGGAGAGGGGTCTGGGACTTAGGATGCAGTTTGTTATGAATATTCAACTGACATGCAGGTGTTAATTAAAGTCCTGGGTGTTGTTGGGTCCACCCATAAAGTGAAGAGAGAGTGAAAATGGAAGTGTTGAGGAGTAAATCCTAGAGAGTATCAATTTCATAGGTGTCATACTTTGTCTTGGGTTTAAATTTGAGCTGAGCATCCTTAGTTGTGTTGGCTTACCATTTTTTTCCCCCTGTGAGCTGTTTGTTCATATCTTGTATAAACATTTCTTATTTGTTTATTGATCTTTTCAATAGTTTTGAGATAATGCTTTCTTTAATAAAGGAAGTATATGAAAACATAATAATGGACTATTTATCCTACTTGTCTTTTAGCTTTGTCTATGACATTAGTTGCTATGCAGAAATTCTAGATTTATATAGAATCAATTTTACCAGTGTATAACTTTATATTAATATTTCCTGAATTTTATGGCATGCTTACCAAGGCCTTCTCCACTCAATCACATAAAAAACATTCTTGAATGTTTTCTTAAAGTACATTTATTCTTTTGTTTAAGCTTTAAATTTGAAAAATGTATTATTCTGAAATAAAGTTTATGTTAGTGGCAACATGGATGTTTGGTTTCGTCCATATGACCTGGCAAATGACCTAGCACTATTTATTAAAGAATTCTCTTTTTCCCTCTTATTTTAAATGATATATTTCTCACATGCCAATATATAATGTGTATTTGGTTATTTCTGGTCTTCATTTTGTTTCAGTGGTCTGCCTGTCTACTCTTGACCAGAATTACATAATTTTAATTCATTTTATGATATATATTTGAGATACTGTATAGGACTAGTCTTTCACCCATATACATTTCCATGGGTAGCTTCACTTATTCCATCTTCCAAGTGATCTTTCAAATAAATTGTCAGACCCTATCTCCATCATAGGAATCCCCACCACAAAAAAACACTTTGGAAATTTGATTAGGTCTATAGTGAAATTACTCAAACTCATGCCATCGAGTCAGTGATGCCATCCAGCCATCTCATCTTCTGTCGTCCCCTTCTCCTTCCACCCCCAATCCCTCCAAGCATCAGGGTCTTTTCCAATGAGTCAACTCTTCGCATGAGGTGGCCAAAGTACTGGAGTTTCAGCTTCAGCATCAGTCCTTCCAATGAATACCCAGGACTTATCTCCTTCAGGATGGACTGGTTGGATCTCCTTGCAGTCCAAGGGACTCTCAAGAGTCTTCTCCAACACCACAGTTCAAAAGCATCAATTTTTCGGCACTCAGCTGTCTTCACAGTCCAACTCTCACATCCATACATGACCACTGGAAAAACCATAGCCTTGACTAGATGGACCTTTGTTGGCAAAGTAATGTCTCTGCTTTTTAATATGCTATCTAGGTTGGTCATAACTTTCCTTCCAAGGAGTAAGCATCTTTTAGTTTCATGGCTGCAGTCACCATCTGCAGTGATTTTGGGGTCCAAAAAAATAAAGTCTGACACTGTTTCCACTGTCTCCCCATCTATTTCCCATGAGGTGATGGGACCAGATGCCATGATCTTAGTTTTCTGAATTTTTTGTTATAGGTATGCCATATAGGTATTCATAATTTTATTGCTCCTTTTGAAGTTATAAACATGTAGGCTTTTTTATTGCCTATGTTTTGTAATATATATATTTATACATTATTTATTTTATTTTATTTTAAAAAAAATTTTTTTATTTTTTATTAGTTGGAGGCTAATTACTTCACAACATTTCAGTGGGTTTTGTCATACATTGATATGAATCAGCCATAGATTTACACGTATTCCCCATCCCGATCCCCCCCTCCCACCTCCCTCTCCACCCGATTCCTCTGGGTCTTCCCAGTGTACATTATTTATTTTAACATGGTAGTTTGTACCTCTTATTCCCCTTCTCTAGTCTTAACCTGCCATTTTCCTTCTCCCCACTGATTACCACTAGTTTCTTCTATGTATCTTTTCTTGTTGTATTCTGGAGTTTGTTTTCTTTTTTTTCTTTTGCACACATAAGTAGAATAGAGAAGACTCCTGAGAGTCCCTTGGACTACAAGGAGATCCAGCCAGTCCATCCGAGGGGAGATCCGTCCTGGGTGTTCACTGAAAGGACTGATGTTGAGGCTGAAACTCCAATACTTTGGCCACCTGATGCAAAGAGCTGATTCGTTGGAAAAGACCCTGATGCTGGGAAGGATTGGGGCAGGAGGAGAAGGGGACGACATAGGATGAGATGGCATCACCGGCTCGATGGACATGAGTTTGAGTCAACTCCGGGAGTTGGTGATGGACAGGGAGGCCTGGTGTGCTGCAGTTCATGGGGTTGCAAAGAGTCGGACACGACTGAGCGACTGAACTGAACTGATAGTGAAATTATAAAGTAGGAATTTTGCCTTCTTTCCACTACTGATTCATCATATTCAGGGTAATTTTATTGGGTATCCATCCATGTGGCTTTGGACAATGGTGACTGTCTAACATCTGCAAAAATTTCTTCCCTAACCTGTAAGAAAATAGAAGAAAAGTAAATTCTATGTAAAACAATGCCCTTAGCATACCTGGCAGACAGAACATGCCAAAACTGTAAAAATAACTCTCTGTAAAGGGTAAAATTTACCAAATTCCAGCAGGTGATCTTTCACTCCACCATCTCATATCCAAAGAAAAACCATGAGGAAGACAAAAGAGGGAGGCAAGCAATGAGGTGTCATGGTGACTTGGAAAGTCTCCTCAAAGTATTATATCTTCCCTGAATCTGAAAGGAAACAAAACCGAAACTTGGAAATGTGTCTTAGAATAGTACAAGAGCTACAGGGCAGAGACTTCAGAGTTCCGGATATAAAGGCACAGGCCCAGTGTACAAGGAGAGATGCAATTACATGGACAGACCTGATTTAAATAGGCAGTCTTCAAAATGCATAGCTTCTGTTGGAGGGGTGGCGGGGGGGCGGGGGGGGGGGCAGGGGCGCAGAAAGCAAAGGGCTGGAAAGTGCTCCTCTGCAGTCTGGTAGGTAAGTAGAAATAGTAAAGAAGGATGAGGGAGATTTTTAGAAAGGCAAGAAAAATGGAGAACAGTGTAAGAGAGGACTGGAAACCCTTCCCCCAACATCAGAATAAACCAAAACTTCTTGCTAAAGTATCTTGATTGCTGTACTGACAGATGAATGTGGTATTAATAATATGAATACCAGAAGATACTCCAGTATCATAAAAATGAACAGAAGACAGATAAAGCCCATATACATATATTGCGGAAAATCAGTAAATGAAACTTCACACATGATTGAGAAAATTAACCACTCCTCACCTTGGAAAATGAAAACAAAGCAAAAGAAAGCTGTAAGTTGGTAACTCTAAACAGAATTAAATATGCTCAGACAAGCATTTGAGGATTTTAGAAACTGTCGTTAATCAGAAGTTTGAAAGTAAAACAGAAGTGGGCAAAAGAAAACTGAAAAAAGAGATTGAATTCAGGAAAGAAATAGAGAAAAAGTATCTCATAAGTGAAGGAAAAAATTACAATTACAAACTCAATAAATATTACGAATTCCAAAGATAAACTTGAAGAAAAGTTTATTAAGACCTTTTGGAAAAAAAAAACCTAGACAAACAAAGAAATGAAATAATATATAATCAAAAGAAATGATATAACCAAAAAAGAAGAAAAATGGTCAGAAAGAAAGCATGTCATTATGGTGACATTGGGGGACACTCCAGGTATAGTTCCCAAGGCTGAAGACTGATTGGTCTGTGCTGTCTACAAAGCAGGTCTGTTTCCTTCCCTTCTGCTTGGTGGTCAGCTTCTTACAAGACTTAGACTAAGACAGAAGATAGCTTTAACTTCTTTTCAAGTCCATTCACATGTGAGTGAATCTTGTTTCAGCTCCTCTTTTCATAAAGTGAATCTGGATCCAGTGCTTTACAAGGTATGGAACACTTAGTTGTAGAAAATGAATTCCTATCTCTGCTTGCTTCTGAAATCAGAGCTCAGCAGGCCAAAACCCTTCATCCTTGCATTGCATTAGGTTGCTCTTTCATTTCTGCTCCATGGAGATGTGTGTGTGTTTGCGCATGTGTGTGTGTATCTGTGCTATTTTGAAAATTTTCAGTTTTATATTTTAAATACAGTTTTGTGTAGTAGATATGTCTGAAAATATGAACTTCAATTTAACTTGAAATTTCTCATTCCCTTTGAAAGGAGAATTTCAAACTTTTTATATATCCTGTATATTTTTTTGTTAAGTTTATTCTTAAATAAACTTTTTGAACTTTAAAAAATATTAGTGTCTTTTCTCATCCATTGTAATTTCAAATAGGCTATTGTTTGCACAAAGAAAAACTATTGAATTATATATATATATAAAACTAGGTACCTTAATTTTTTTCTACTTTTCTAATAATTTTTATAGTATATTTGTTATTGTTTACACATGTGAAATTTTAACATCTGAAAGTAATGCCATTTTTGCATGATCTTTTCTAATGTCTGTACTTTATTCTTTTGGGTAAGTGGATTAACTGTAACTAAGTGTACTAACTGTAACTTCAAGAAGAATATTGTTGTCTTATTCCTAACTTTTAATGAAAATAATTCAGTTAATGTTTTACCATATTGTATGATATAACATCTTTTTATTTTATTTAGATCCACTAGATTGTAGGTTAATTAAAAAGTAATTTAAAACTTACATTATTTGTACTTTAAAAATTATTTGTACTTTAAACTTCTATTTATGATTCATAGTATCTCTAAACTTTGACCTTATCCCAGCCAAAGAATTTAACTGAATTTCCTTAGAAACACTTTTTTTTCCATTTATTTTTATTAGTTGGAGGCTAATTACTTTACAATATTGTAGTGGTTTTTGCCATACATTGACATGAATCAGCCACGGATTTACATGTATTCCCCATCCCGATCCCCCCTCCCACCTCTCTCTCCACCCGATCCCTCTGGGTCTTCCCAGTACACCAGTCCCAAGCACTTTGTCTCATGCATCCAACCTGGGCTGGTGATCTAGAAGCACTTTTTTTAACACATCTTATTGATTGTTGTAGCTTCTAATTTACATATGTTGTTAAAGTTCAGTGTAAACAGTGTTTGAAAACATAGAACTCTGTAAGTATTCACTTGTCAAGTTGGAGCAAATGTGGATGGGCCCATTGATATTGCTATCTACCAGTAGTCATAAATCCAAGATCAATACTTTCTTTTTAGAGAGGAAGCTGAACAGTTATTATTCCTTGAAGCTGATGAAGTGGATGTCAATTAAATCTGCTTCTTAAAACTTTGTTGGTCAACCCAAGGAAGGTCATAGCATTCTGATTGAATTTACCTTTTTTTCTAATGGTTATAATTTATTTACTTATTTATTTAAATTTATTTTTTAACTCAAGGAAAATTGCTTTACAACATTGTGTTGGTTTCCACCACACAACAATGAGAATCATCCATAATTATACATACATTCCCTTTTTCTTGAGCCTCCCTCCCGCCCTCCCCCCACCCCCATCCCAAGCTTCTAGGCCATCACAGAATGCCAGGATGGGATCTCTGTGCTATATAGCAACTTCCCACTAGCTATCCATCTGACACATAATAGTGTATATATGTCAATGCTACTTTCTCCATTTGCCCTACCCTTTCTATATATATGGAATCTAGAAAGATGATACTGATGAACCCATTTGCAGGGAAGGACTGGAGACATAGATGTAGAGAATAGACTTACATATACAGCGGGAGAAGGAGAGGGTGGGACAAGTTTGAACTTTTTAAAAATTAGAAATGTCTATTGAATTTTAACATTCATTATTTTAATTTTTGCATTTTTTCACAGAAAAACTGTGATTTTTCTCAAAGTGAACTCTATAATGTTTTTAATATTGAGCTATACTTGCATTCTGACATATCATCATTTGCATTTATTATTATAATACATTTATTAATATTTAAATATATTTGATTACATTATTATTTTGCTATACATTGAAATTTTCTTGCTATCATATTATTTAGGATTCTTGCATTGAAATTCACATGTGAAATTGGTGTACATCTTAGCAAGCTGCCTTCTTCATAATTTGACAATTTTTATAATCTATTTAAGACCCATAAACTTAAATGACATTATTCTTTGAATTTTGTCATGTGTGGAATTTTCAAATAGATGTTTCCTACACTGAGAAGTTTCTTATTAATGATAATAGCATTGGAATCAATCATCACCACCAACTATTTCCACTCAACCTTCCTGACATTTCTCTAGTCTCTAGTGAGGAGCTTCTATCACTCACTCCTTAAGTAAATAAATGATGAATAAAATGAAATGTTATACTATATATAATCTGCTGAGTCAGTGGTAGGACTGGGATAGTTTTTTTCTTATTCCATATACACACATGTTCTCATTTACACACACTTTCTCTCATATTATAACAGAAGATTAATACAAATTGAAATGATTACTGAGAGTTTTTCTCTCCAGTGGCATTAGGTACACAGTTTTCTACTGACACTAGTGGTACTTCAGTGGGTTTATCTCAGGTGATTGATCGCAAGGATGGCATACTTTATGTTTTTAAAAATTTTTCTACTTGAGAAAACTAAATTTTCTTTACACAGGAGGTAGACTTAAATAAACACAAGAAAAAAGCAAATGATAAAGTTCTTGAACATTTAGATAAGGATACATCTTGATCATTTCTTTCTTCTGAAATGAACATTCTATTACATTTATTTATCCACCAGTCCAAACTGTACTTTCTTTGTGGTAGTGGTGAATCAGTTCTTAAATAATTATTAAGCATTTATGATCTTTTTCCATCTACTCACTTTGTTTTCAGAGAGGACAACTGGGGACAGAGAGGATATATGGGCATATTGGAGACATTAGCAATGTATAAGAAGTGACAAATGCTTTTGAAAAAGACAAGTGGATATACATTTAGTTATTACATTTCTGTTTTGAAAATCAAGTATTCTCTAATTGGCAGGTAATTTTCTACCTCTGGTGTAGGTGTGTAATTCTTATTTTTGAGGTTGGTAAACATGCCATAAAGTGATATTTTTACCTAACAAGTGCCCACATTTAAAGTACCTCTATTTATTTTAGAATCAAGCATGGTATATTAGCATGCAGACTTCATTTTGCATTTTTGTTAGGAGACATTATTAAACATTTCATATGTTGTAAATTATTTATAATGCTACTTCAGCAGCATCTTGAACTATTTGCTGATCTAATCTAGAAATTGCACTTCTGATCATAGTCTGCATACTCAAGAAAGGAAAATAAAACCTTACTGTGGTCTTTAAAAAAAACAAATAATGAAATGAAAATAGAAAGGAATCAGATTGTCATACATGTGATTGAGGTTAAAAAAATTTAGAGAGAGATTGTAACTTAAAGTGATAATAGATTCAAACATAGAAAAACCCAACAAATGTACCTTGTTGTTAAACCAATAGCAACAAATCTTGGCAGAAATTAGTCTTTAGTTGTTAACAAAGCTATGAAAAAAAGACATTGTGGTTTTAACAGAAGAAAACAGTTAAACCAAAAGTGGAAATATTAAATATTTTTTATTATTAATTATTTAAGCATTAGAAAGGACACTGAATAATAAAATAATCTTTCATTATTTAGCTTCTTTCTCTTTAGGTTTATTGACATTTTCATATTTGCTACAATTTTCTTAAGGAAATTGCCAACCACTTTCTTTAGCTGGGCTAACGTGGCTTTAATTGATCTGTTTTCTGGTTTCCCCAATTTATAATTAATAGCATGAGAAGAAAAACCCATCTGTACAGCCCATCCCCAAGTAGCCATGGCCATATAATGCAGAATAGTGGATAAATATATCTTTACATTTCCATTCAGCAGTCCAGTAATAATGACTTAAGTCTGTTGTCTGGCAGAACTCCCAGGTACTTATAAAAGAGACCCAGATCTCTGAAAATGATAGTTCCTTTCCAACACACTGTGCTGAAAATCTTGTCAATTGTAAAATAATTGTTAGCCATTGTGGGGTTTGGGGCAACAGGGATTTACATGACTATTGAGATAAATTTTTTAGAACTGTGTAGGGTCTAGCCAACAGTTCTTGGCAGCATTTTAAACAGCATTAAGTTTCCTGGCAATGCCAAGGATCAGGTCCAGGGGAACTGACTCCGTCACTGTAATTATTTCTAAGCTTATTCTGTTCCAAAACAAAGCAACTTGAGGACAGGTCTGTTGTAAATTTTCTAAGACTGCTTCACATGCAAGGTCCTTGGGTGTTTCTCTTCTAGACATATTTGTTTGGACCAATTCAGATATGGTTTCTTTGATTTTTGTTACTTGGCACTATTGCTGCAGTCTTGGTCAAAATCTGGAATTTTAAGATTTAATAGTCATAGGGGAATCATGGCCTCAAATTCACTGTTCCATTGT
Source organism: Cervus canadensis (assembly GCF_019320065.1). Lineage (NCBI taxonomy): Eukaryota > Metazoa > Chordata > Mammalia > Artiodactyla > Cervidae > Cervus > Cervus canadensis. The sequence goes on along the minus strand of NC_057400.1, from coordinate 28,373,641 downwards.
ATGAGAGATGTCAAAATGTGAGCTTGTCTAAAGAATGGGTACTAACATCAAGGACAAGAATTGCTTCATATCAGTCCCAAACAGTCGTAAATGGTTTAATTTTTATGTGTGCACATGGGTGGAGAAGAGGAAATTGAGTTTCCATTGATCTTAATGTGTATGGGAAGAGTTGACTATTCAGTGAATTTTACAATATGCTTAACAACTTAATGAGTTTTGGAATAAAAGGGAGCATGTAAATCATTGCAAGTTCACTGTTAAAGTTCAGTGTTCTTATCAGATAAAACTGCCATGACCCTGAAAGAAGTGACTGGAGGGACCACATCCTCTCACTTTTTATGGGGCGAACTGTAAACTTATCACATCTATGGAATACCCTGCCCCACTCCCTATCCCCCATCCCAGGAAGGGATTTGAAAAAGAATTCAGGCATTTGACAATATATACTGGCTAAAGACCTGTTCTCAAAACATGTTTTAAGATAGGTTTTCAAATTTCACAAGTGGATATGCCTCAGATCTTACATACCAACTCAGGCAAACTCTGTACTTATGTGTTACACAACAGAACCATTTGGTTTACAGAAACTAATTTAGGCATAAGTCTTTAAAGGACAAGGGGTGTATTTATTGGAGATCTAAGTGTCAAAGATGGAGGCAACTACAGACAGAACATTAAACAACACTTTATCATAAGCAAATATATCAAGGCCCAGAGAAATTATATGACATGATTGAGTCAGGGAGTTAGAGTTACTCAGAGTATAGATCTCCTAACTCTTGATGATGTTTCACTAGATTAGAAAAAGAGTAACAGGGTTAGAAGCAGCATGAAAATAAAGTTCAATTTGTTGTTGTTATAGTGAGGGCATCTTTATAGAGTACTTTCTCCCTCTGAATGTCACTACAGAGGTCATCTCTCTAGATATTCAGTATATATACTTTCCTGCTGACTTGTGGTCTCAGTGATTTGGAAAACAAAATATTTTCAGTGAACATTTTTCCCTTCATATTGATAATATCACTTTATTTCTTTGTAGTACCTCATTACTGAAGGTCATCTTTTAAAACTTTTTTTTAACACTAGTAGAAATAACATTTATGATGTAGCTAACTTGAACTCTGAGACTTACTTATTTCAAAGGAATCATTTCACAATATAATTTACACTGTCTTATGTATTAAATCTGTTTGATCTATTTTTTCAGAAGTTCAAGGTCTTTTTCTATCTTTCTATTAAGCCTAGTTACACACATGACCCTGATAATTGCCTCTGAAGGCATTAGTATTTTGAAGTATGTAATTCAGTATACATATATCTGGTAAGCCACAGAGTTTTGCACTCCAGAGAAAAGTAATTATTTTTTTAATGATAGCCAAATGTTTTAGAAATGCACTGTCCAATATGGCAGCCACACAGTTAATTTAAATTGAAATTGTATGTAAATATAACTTAACATCCAGTTCCTCAATCACACTAGCCATATTTCAAGTGCTTAATAACCATATATGGCTAAAACTGCTGAATTAGGTAGCACAGATATAGGACATTTCTATAATCTTAGAAAGTTCTATTGGACTGCTCTTCTGTAAAAGAATTAGTACTCCATCCCAAGATCCTTGCATTCAAAGTGCCTACTATACCTGAAGAATCATATATCAATTAGTAAATATCAATATATCAAGCATGTGAATTTTCTTAAATAGTTTAAATTGAGAAACACATTAACATTTTTGGGCTATTTTCTTGATCTTGTCACTTTCTAGCTGTGCAGTTTTGAAAAAAATTTACTCCCTATGCTTCAATTTCCATCTTTTAAAATAGAGAACATGATATTTGATAGTATTGTTCTGAGAATGAAATGATATAATTCAGGTAAAATGCTTAGCACAGTATCTGGTATATTTTAAGTAAATACTTAATAATCACAAAAAGAAATGCAAGAAGGCAAAGTGGTTGTCTGAGGAGGCTTCACAAATAGCTGAGAAAAGAAGAGAAAGAAAGGCAATGGAGAAAGGAAAAGATAGACCCAACTGAATGCAGAATCCACGGGAATAGCAAGGAGAGTTAAAGAAAGCTTTCTTAAGTGAACAACGCAAAGAAATAGAAGAAGACGATAGAATGGGAAAGACTGGAGATTTTTTTCAAGAAAATTGGATACCAAGGGAATATTTCATGCAAAGATGAGCACAATAAAGGACAGAAAAGGCAAGGACCTAACTGAAGCAGAAGAGATTAAGAAGAGCTGTTAAGAATACACAGAAGAACTGTACAAAAAATGTCTTAATGACCCAGATAACCACGATGGTGTGGTTGCTCACTACAGCCAGACATCGTGGAGTGTGGTCAATTGGATCTTAGGAAGCATTACTATGAGGAAAGCTAGTAGAGGTGATGGAATTCCAGCTGAGGTATTTCAAATCCTAAAAGATGATGCTGTGAAAGTGCTGTACTCAATAGGCCAATAAATTTGGAAAACTTAGCAGTGGCCACAGGACTGGAAAAAGTCAGTTTTCATTCTAATTCCAAAGAAAGGCAATGTCAAAGAATGTTGAAACTACTGCACAATTGCACTCATTTCACATGCTAGCAAGATTATGCTCAAAATCCTTCAAGCTAGGCTTCAGCAGTATGTGAACTGAGAAATTCCAGATATACAAGCTGGATTTAGAAAAGGTAGAGGAACCAGAGATCCAATTGCCAACATCTGTTGAATCATAGGAAAAGCAAGGGGATTTTAGAAACATGTCCTCTTCTGCTTCATTGACTCTGCTAAAGCCACTGGGTGGATCACAACAAACTATGGAAAAATTCTTAAAGAGATGGGAACACCAGACTACCTTACCTGCCTCCTGAGAAACCTATATGCAGGAAAAGAAGCAACAGTTAGAACCAGACATGGAACAACTGAGTTCAAAATTGAGAAAGGAGTATGTCAAGTCTGTATATTTTCACCTTGTTTATTTAACTTATATGCAGAGTACATCATGTGAAGTTCTGGGCTGGATGACTAACAAGCTGGATCAAGACTGCCAGGAGAAATATCAACAACCTCAGGTATGCAGATGATACCACCCTAATGGCAGAAAGTGAAGAGGAACTAAAGAGCCTCTTGGTGAAGGTAAAACAGGAGAGTGGAAAAGCTGGCTTAAAAATCAACATTCAAAAAAACAAACAAACAACAACTACAAAAAAACCCTCAGCGTTCAAAGAACGAAGATCATGGCATCCAGTCCCATCATTTCATGGCAAATAGACAGGGAAACAATGGAAAGTGTGACAGACTTTATTTTCTTGGGCTCCAAAAATCACTGCAGTCAGTGACTGCAGCCATGAAATTAAAAGACACTTGCTCCTTGGAAGAAAAGCTGTGACCATCCTAGACTGTGTGTTAAAAAGCAGACATCACTTTGCTGACAAAATTCTGTCTGGTCAAAGCTATGATTTTTCCAGTAGTCATGTACAGGTGTGAGAGTTGGACCATAAAGAAAGCTGAGTACCAAAGAATTGATGATTTCAAACTGGTGACCAAGTATGGGTCAAAGATTGGAAACATGATTTGCTAGCCCTTTGGTGAAAGGGCCCTTATGTTATTCTAATTATCCCTACTGCAGTTAAAGTTGCAGGTATTGTCCCTTGATCCATCACACCAGAGCAAAGAAGACATACCACGCTGACCCGGAGGACGCCGAGTGGACCACCCAGAAGGACCCCACCGACCCACGGGAAAACAAGATCATTCTGAGGAGGAAGAAGAAAACTAGGTCCCAGACGAGCCCTCTACAGGATGGAGCTGGGTAAACGACTCCTGCTGCTTGGCCTCACCAATGCAATTCTGAACTTGGGTATGTGGGGCTATGCCCCTGTCAGTAATAGACAGACTCCCCTAGTGGGTATCGTCACTCCGTTATGGGGACTTTAACAACAGAAAGGAACTTTCCTCTCTCTCACCAACCATAACCTTTCTTTGCCCTCTGGTGTTAGAAGAAGCCATCAATGGGCCAGGGACATAGGGTTACATTTAACATGAACACCAGCCTTAGGAGATAACAAAGGCTTATACCTCATATATGAGAATTAAAGAGGAAAAGGGCTCCCTTGCAAAAGGGGGACAGGCCTCCCGGTGCCTTGAGCAATACTACCAGGTCTGGGATGAATATTTCTGGATGACTCCTGAGAAAGGACAGTTGATTGCCCCTGCTACTATTTGCTGGGAACAAAAAGAACAGAAAGTTGGATTTGGAGACCATCCCCTAGACCCAAAAGAATTGTTATTTGTCCCCTGAACAAAGTAAACAAATCTTGGAAGTTACCTATCACCCCAATCAGTCTGCTCAGTGGCCCGGTTCCGACTGGAAATATAATCCTGGAATCCGCTGGGTAGCCCCCAATGGGACCCAGTGGCTCTGTGGGCTTAACTTATGGCCATGGTTACCAGTTGGCTGGATACGGCGTTGCACATTAGGATTTGCTTTCGCCCATGGCAGAATTAAGCCTAGCCTGCACCAGCCTCCAGTAAACCTGCCGTATCTGCATGCAAGATGGACACGATCTGTGTTCCAATGGTATGACTATCTTGCTGCCTTGTTTATACCCTCTGTAGGGACAACGGATATCATGGTTAAGGTAGAGGCCTTAACTAATTTCATTAAACAGGCCCTCTTAGACAGTACTAAAGCCATTCAAGCTTTGAACGAAGAACAGATTCAGATGAGGAAGGCAGTAATTCAAAATAGGATGGCATTAGACATACTCACAGCAGCCCAAGGAGGGACTTTGGCGAATGGTGTGTACATCCCTGACCTGTCTGAAGATGTATCTGCTGCCTTGGAGGATATGCAAAATCAAGTGAAAGCCATGTCTAATGAACTGTTGTTATAGTAATCTTGATCATACTGCTTTGTGGGCCCTGCTTCCTACAATGCCTTGTGAATTTTGTAACCCAGAGGTTGATAGCATTCTCTCATGTGGGTGGCAGGAGGGCTAAGGTACAATATATCTCAATAAATGATGCTCGTTATGGAAACTAAGAGCATCAAGAGGGGGAAATGAAGAAGGAATTCATAGGGCCTGGACTCCATCTCAGGCCTGTCTGTGCTGATCGTGCAAACTGTGGTGCTGGAGAAGACTCTTGAGACTCCCTTGGATAGCAAGGAGAGCAAATCAGTCAGTCCTAAAGGAAACGAACCCTGAATATTCATTGGAGGGAATGATTTTGAAGCCCTAATGCTTTGGCCACCTGATGTGAAGGGCCAACTCAGTGGAAAAGACCCTGATGCTGGTAAAGATTGAAGGCAAGAGGAGAAAGGGGTAACAGAGAATGAGATGTTTGGACGCATCATTGACCCAGTGGATATGAGTTTGAGCAAACTCCAGGAGATAGTGAGAGACAGAGAGTCAGGTGTCCTGCAGCTCATGAGATCGCAGAGTCAGACACAACTTAGCACTGAACAACACTAATCAGTCCTCAAATTACTGCCCTTCCCCAATATACGCAAATACTCAGTAACTTAATGAAAATCTTTTTTATATTACAACACATTTTCTTAGAAACTCAAAAGTTAGAAAAAGCAATGAGGGATTCTCAACAATACAAAATAGAATCTACATCTTAAGGCATTCATCATCCACATAGTATTTTAGTAATACCTTGAAAATTTTACTTTTATGCTTGTATATTATTTAGTTTCTGGACCTAACTGTAGTTTATATTTGGGGAGCAGAGTATGTGTATATTAGCAGGGACGTGGTGAGTAAAAATTAATGTAGTTTGAGATTCTGTTTCAAAAGCAATACATCTTTGTTGAAGTATTTATTTGAGTTAATTCCATGACAATTGTTGCTATTATTTGAATGTGTCTCTAAAAGATTTTTGTGTTGATATGCCAACCCCCAATGTGCTGATATTAAGAAGTTGGGCCTTTGGGAAGTGATTATGCCTTGCAGGTGGAGTATTCATAAATGGAATTAATGTCTTTATAAAAGCCCTAGAGAACTTCTTTACCCTTTCTGTCCTGTGAGGACCTAGGGAGAAAATGTATGTGTGTGTGTCTGTGTGTGTGTGTTTTCCCACATCCCTCTGCTGCTCTAAGTTTTTTTTTTTTTTGTCTTTCATTTACAGCAGTGTTTGACTATGATGTATCTAGGTGCTGTATTATGAGTATTGACCCTGATTTGAAGGTTCCTAAATCTGTGGCTTGTTGACTTTTGTCAGTTTGGGAAAATTTTGGCTATTAGCTCATTAAACATTGCTTTTGTTACGTCCTCTTTCTGCTTTCTTGTTTTGGGATTCCAAACACATTTCTTATATGCCTATGTAAGCACTTTTCTTATATGTGCAGTGTGTTCTTTCTTATATTTTCCACTTTTATTTCCTCTCTATATTTTAATTTGGATATTTTCTAACAATCTATTTTTAAAAGACTTTAATTTTTGAAAGTAGGTTTAAGTTTCCAATAAAATTGAGAGTAAGGCACAGAGATTTTCCATAAACCCCATGCTCCCACACATGCATAGCCTCCTCTATCTTCAATATCACTACCATAATAATACATTTTTTTTTACCAAGGTCCATAGTTAACCTTAGGGTTTACTATTGGTGTTGTGTATTTTATGAGGTTGGACAAATGTGTAATGATATACACCCATCATTATAATATCATACAGAGTATTTTCACCTTTCGAAAATTCCACTGTATCAGTATCAGTTCAGTTCAGCTGCTCAGTTGTGTCTGACTCTTTGCCACCACATGGATTGCAGCACACCAGGCTTCCCTATCCATCACCAGCTCCTGGAACTTATTCAAACTCATGT